>NC_051211.1:45864586-45967086 GCF_015220715.1 Pygocentrus nattereri
TGTTAAAGGAGAGCAGAACTCTGGCATTTAGCTGTGTGTAGCTAACACGTGTAGCACATTGGAAGCGCCACAAAATGTAGTTAAAAAGTCCACATGATTTTGTGGGGATTTGTGTGCCTGTGTAATTTTAATGCCAATGCTTTTCAATCCCATTTTCATCACAGCCATTTAAAGCTCACACCAGCTCTTAGGCTCAATTAATGTATTTAGGGGCTATCAGACAATGTGGACAAAAGTATAACTATCTGGGATTGTAATTTGAATGTCTGTCCATTTTCTCTTCTTCCTCTTTTTTCATAAAGCATCACCAAGGTTGCTCATCAATTAAGATAAGGGATATGTTCATTGCAAACTTTTACAGCCCCAGATTTTTTGTTTCATGATTCTGCATTTAAAATTTACGTTCATGTTCATGTAAATGACCCACATTCTCTGTTAGTTGTATTGTAGCTGAAGAAACATGGATTTATAATGGATACTTTAACTTCTACATTGTAGTCTGTCACAACATATCTAGTTCTATGGAAATGCTACAAAATATAGCAAAAATGCTGATTGACACTAAGACCTTAGGGCACGGGTGTCAAACTCAACGAGTAAAAGGGCCAGATTAGAAAATCTCAACAAATCTGTGGGCCGGAGAAAAAAATTTCTGTTTTTATTTCATTTTAATGTGCTATAGCACCAACTAGCCATTATGTATTCAAAATATGCAAACATGTCAACAGTAAAATACAGGCGCTTGTGGTAGACCTTGAAATAATACATGAACACTTGAAACATTCAAAATTGAAATGTCCCCATCCAGCACTGAATGATTATCGACTGCTTGCACTGACATCCCACTTAATGAAGACACTTGAAAGGCTGATGCTAGCTCATCTGAGACCTCTGGTCAAAACAGCTCTTGACCCTCTGCAGTTTGCATACCAAGAAGGCATTGGAGTGGATGATGCAGTTACCTACCTGCTGGATAGAACGTACTCTCACCTGGACACATCAGGCAGCACTGTGAGGATCATGTTCTTCGACTTCTCCAGTGTATTCAACACCATACAGCCTGTGCTATAAGGGAAGAAACTACGGCTGATGCAGGTGGATGAATCCATCATCTCATGGACAATGCACTATCTGACTGGACGACTTCAGTATGTGCGACTGCAGGGCTGTGTCTCAGACAAGTCTGTGTGCAGTGTTGGGGCACCCCAGGGGACTGTATTAGTCTCTTTCCTTTTCAACCTGTACACCTCTGACTTCAGGTACAACAGTGTCGTGTCATCTGCAAAAATTCTCGGATGACACAAACATCAGTAAGACTAAGGAGGTGATGCTGGACTTTAGGAAGTCCAAACCTGCCTTGTCACCTCTCACTATTGATGGTGTTGGTGAGGATATAAATATCTGGGTGTGCACATAAAGTAAAAAGTTAACCTTTTGACAGGGAAATGAACAATGCATACTACAATGTACAGTCCAGCTCCTTCTATGTGTTTTGAGTTCTGGTGGAACTAAAACAGTTCATTAGTTTATCATCTGTTGGTGTGAATGAAGTTAAGTATTGTGTTCTAATTGCTGTTAAGGCCTTTATACGCCTTGTTAGTTGTGTTTGTCAGTTTCACTTAAAGACGTGGTTTAGTTTGCAGACGCAGCTAAGTAGGTGTTAGTAGCTGCAGTGTTTGGCGCTTAGCCATTAGCATTTTAGTTGTGTGTCAGAGCTGGTTGAGCTGTAGGACTGTTAAAACTAAACCAGTGCAGTAAGTTAGTTTTATATTGGACATTTGTTGCATATTCTTCTTTCTTTGTTTTGAGAAAAATGACCACACATGCCCATTTCTGAGGACCTCTGATAGCTTTATGCACGTTTGCCAATTCATTAGCATTTTGGCAATAGACTGAATTGTTAAACCTGAACACAAAATGCTGCTGTGGGAGAATAAAAAGCATGTAAAATGCACCCAGGCTGCACAATAAACATGAGAATATCTCATGGCAAAAAATATCATTTTGTGATGTGAAATATTTTTTTTATTGTGTAAATATAAAAGTTAAAAATAGAGGATTCGACATTACACCTAAGAATGCTGAGAAGCATTTGGGCAATGAACTATTCAGTCTGTAGGATTTATCCAAATTCACTGATCTGAAATAGATTCACCTGAATAACTAAGGATTATACAAGAAACAGAGAGTAATATTAGATTTGTGTTAGTAATTTTAATGAAAGTAAATAAAAATAGTGGTTATTTAGATTTACAGTGGATTCAGATGTTTAAACTGTGTTTCTGTGCTGTATTATTGTAAAGTTAGAGAAACACAAACATCAAATTTAATGCTTGAGTGACTCTGTAGACCCCATAGACTTTCAAAAAGGAAGGATTTCATGGTACACAATCATTTCCTTACTAAAACATTTAACCTGGAAATCTATCATGCAATGTTTTATCATTAGGCCCAAACATAGTCTAGGACTCCTCAATGCATGGGCCTGTCACTCAAACAAGCATTATGCATGAATGGGCCTATCACCCAGCAAAATTGAAGCCTTTTTGGGCCCATCACCCAGTGAACATAGTGTATATATAAGCCCATTGCTCAAAGACCAGAGTGCATGTGTAAACCCATCGCCCAGCGAATACTGTGCATGTATGGGCTCATCACCCAAACGGGCATTGTGCATGCATGGGCCATATTGTCCAAACAAGCATTGTGCTTACGTGGGCCATTATCCGGCACATTTAGAGCATTTATGGGCCTGTTACCCAGATAACATAGTGCATATGTAGGCCCATTGCCCAAAGACCATAGTGCATGCCTGTTGCCCAAATGAGCATTGTGCACACATGGGCCATTTTGGCCAAATGAGCATTGGGCTCATCACCCAGCAAACATGGACCCACACATGCGCTGTCACCCAGTTAACATAGTACATGGGGGTGGGGCAGTTGCCCAGCGAACGTAGCGCATGGGTGGGCCAGTCACCCAGCAAACATAGTGCAAGTGTGGGCCTATGGCCCTAGGCTAATGGAGTGAATGCAATA
The DNA here is from genome assembly GCF_015220715.1 of Pygocentrus nattereri. NCBI lineage: Eukaryota > Metazoa > Chordata > Actinopteri > Characiformes > Serrasalmidae > Pygocentrus > Pygocentrus nattereri. The sequence goes on from NC_051211.1 coordinate 45,867,625, forward strand.
GACCCATGGCCTGACCTGATATATGAACGTAATGGGCCTGTGGCCCCTATTCAGTAAAGTGAATGCAGTTGGCCCCTTGCCCTGTCTAACAATACTCCAAGACCTGGACCGAGGATGGGATGAATTATTATCTTTCAACAAGTAAAATCCCATCAACGATGAAAAATATTGCCTTCTTCAGTCCTACATCCTTTCTGGCAGCACTTAATTTGCTTGAGAATATGTATCTTCAACAATTAACGTTAGGAAAAAAAAGATGCATATACATTCCAAAACAAATATTAATCTCTGAAAAATATGCATGTATGACTTGACCTTTTGAGGTCAAACTCCAACTGGTTTTGAATTTTATGTAGGAGGTTGAGAAGAACGGGGGTTGCCCGCAACCAGTTGTTGCGGTAGTGCTGAACTCAAGCTTCCCATCACAAGTGACCAGGTATCTTTCCTTGGTTCAGAAATAAACCTTGGGAAAAAAGTCCTCTACTTTTACCCATGCTGTTACAATATGATAACTATGAGTCTGTATAATACTGCACAGCAAAGTGTTAATGGGGCCTGCTTAGTCAGACATGGCCCCTGGGGGTACCCAAACTAGGCACTTGTTAACTATGCCCTGAGGTGACGTAGCGTGCAGAGTTTAGTGAAGTCACATTGGTTTTATATGACATTTTCAGTATGCGATTTTAAGGCCCTGAATACAGGCCCAAATAATATTTTGTTGCCTTTTACAAAATGGTGGTCCCAAAGAGCCTCAAACCAGGCATACTGCAACTAGACCTCCAAGTGATAGAGACTGCCAAGTTTGGTTCAGCTACATTGTCCCTTTGCCTTCATAGGAGCCTTTAATCAGTCTGTATTAGGCTTTTTAATGAAGAGTTGTGAATTTATAGGACACACTCAAATTAGACTTCAAGGAGACACATGACTCAGATGGAACAGGCCAAACCAGTGGACTGAGTCACTTTTATAGGTGAGAATATGAATTACCTTCTTTTAATGATGGAAATTCCAAGAAAGAAATATTAGGCTTTGAAAAGAGAAATGATACAATTCAAAATCCAATAAGACCACAAGATTTACAGTCTTACCTGAATAGACTTAGTGTTGATTTGGGAGGGTCCTAAGATGCACATTGTGGTGACTTTGGAACCGTGTAACTTTATTTGTTACAGAATACGCTTGTCCTATAAATGTCAGGAAATCCAAAAAATCCATTAAATTGTGCTATGAATTCCAGAATTGGAATTCCAAATTTTGTTCCATCCATGATCCCTAGTCCAAACAGGGTCGCGGTAGCAGTTGGGAGAGCAGAGAATCCCAGATGACCCTGTCCCCCGCAACTTCCTCCAGCTCATTCTGGGGGACCCCAAGCCGCTCCCAGGCCAACTTGGAGACATAATCCCTCCAGCGGGTCCTAGGGCAACCCCTGGGTCTTGCCTGGAACACCCCCACCGGGAGGCATCCAGGGGGCATCCGGATCCGATGCCCGAACCACCTCAGCTGGCTCCTCTCAATGCGGAGGAGTTGCGGCTCTACTCTGAGCTCCTCCCGGATGACCGAGCTCCTCACTCTATCGCAGAGCGTGTAGCCCGCCACCCGACGAAGAAAGCTCATTTCCGCCGCTTGTATTCGCGATCTCGTTCTTTCGGTCATTACCCAAAGCTCATGACCATAGGTGAGGGTCGGGATGTAGACCGACCGGTAAACAGAGAGCTTCGCCTTTTGGCTCAACTCCCTCTTCACCACTACAGTCCGGTACAGTGACCGCATTACTGCTGCCGCCTGTCCCAGCCTACGGCCGATCTCACGATCCCTCTTCATATCACTCGTGAACAAGACCCCAAGATACTAAAACTCCTCCACCTGGGGCAGGTCCTTTCCCCTTACCTGGAGTGGGCATGCCATCCTTCCATAAAAGGACCTAGTTTAACCCAATATTCTTTGTGTACAAGTCTGTCCTTGGTTATTAGATTAGGTAGTGCTGTTAGGCTCCAGCTCCCCCAAGACCCAGAAGGATAAGTGGTATAGAAAATGTGTGTGTGTGTGCGTGTGTGTGTGTGTGTGTGTGTGTGTGTGTGTGTGTGTGTGTGTGTGCGTGTTAAAGAAAAGGTGAATAAGATCTGTGACTCCTTTTCTCTGACTCCAACCACTGTATGCCACCTCTCACTCTCTCCTAAAACTCTTACCTGCTTTTCTTCTCTTTCAAATGAGGAAGTACATAAACTACTAACATCTTGTAACCCTACCACCTGTCCTCTGGATCCCATCCCATCTACACTGCTCCGGTCTATCTCTCATGAACTTCCCTTCATTTCCTCCATCATCAACAGCTCCCTGTCATCTGGAATGGTTCCATCTTCTTTCAAGGCAGCTAGGGTGGTCCCCATCCTAAAGAAGCCGAGTCTCGATGGCACCGACATCAACAATTACCGACCGGTATCTCTCCTTTCCTTCCTTTCTAAAATTCTCGAACGTGTTTACAACCAACTATCTGTCTTTCTCTCTGAAAACCAGCTACAGGACCCCAACCAATCCGGGTTCAAACCAGCCCACTCTACTGAAACTGCACTCATCGCATTTTCAGAGAAACTCCATGCAGCAAGGTCAGCTGGACTGTCATCAGTTCTGATTCTTCTCGACCTCTCTGCAGCCTTTGACACTGTCAATCACAAGATTCTTCTGTCTATCCTTTCTGGCCTTGGCATTTCAGGAACAGCATGGAAGTGGTTTGAGTCCTACCTAGAGGGGCGCTCCTACCAGGTAACATGGAGGGGCTCAACATCCACTCCATGCAACCTCTCCACTGGTGTTCCTCAAGGTTCAGTTCCTCTCCTATTTTCTGTCTATACCCGCTCACTCGGACATGTTATTTCTTCCCATGGCTTTTCATATCACTGCTATGCTGATGACACACAATTCATCCTTTCTTTTCCTCCTAATGACACACAGGTCTCGACTCGGATCGCAGCATGTCTGGCAGACGTTGCATCGTGGATGACAACCCACCACCTCAAGCTGAACCCAAGCAAGACGGAGATGCTTTACATCCCGGGATCTTCTGGTATTCGGTGTGATCTCTCAATTCCCTTTGAGAACACCCTGATTACTCCATCTACAGAAGCTCGTAGTCTTGGGGTAGTTGTAGATGACCAGCTCTCTTTCACGGACCATGTTGCTAACCTGACTCGGTCATGCAGATTTCTCCTTTACAACATCCGGAGAATTCGACCTTTTCTCTCTAGAGAGGCCACACAGGTACTCGTTCAGTCTTTAGTCATCTCTAGACTAGATTACTGTAACTCCCTTCTGGCTGGTCTTCCAATGCGTACCATCAGGCCCCTGCAACTGATCCAGAATGCTGCAGCTCGACTCATCTTCAACCTTCCTAAATTCAGCCATGTCACTCCACTGCTGCGTTCCCTTCACTGGCTTCCTGTAGCAGCTCACATCAGATATAAAACCCTGATGTTGGCCTACAAAGCCAAAAATGGTCCAGCTCCTTCCTACGTGAGATCAATGGTGAAAGCTAGAACCGTACCCAGAGACCTTCGTGCTTCAAGTACGGCTCGACTTGACCCACCATCTTGCAGATCACAAGGAAAACATGCCTCCAGACTGTTCTCTGTCCTGGCACCAAGGTGGTGGAATGAACTTCCCCTAAGTGTCTGAACAGCAGAATCACTTGCTGTCTTTAAATGACGTCTGAAGACCCATCTCTTTACACTACACTTATCTAATCACTAACACTGTCTATTAAAGATCTTCACCTCTTTTATTGTTCACTATATTACAAACTTTTTTTTCTCCAGCAGGTTTAATGTTGTGTAGACTCTGTGTGAGTTGTAGGTACTTTTCTACTTGTTGTATTTGTTTAGGTCTCAATGCATAGATAAATTCAGGTAGCAATTTAGAGCAAAGCTCTTTAAAATTATGTCGACCTTTATTAACATGAGATATTCTGAAGTAATGACAAGCACTTTTGTAAGTGCTCTGGATAAGAGCGTCTGCTAAATGCCATAAATGTAAATGTAAATGTAAATGGGTGTGTGTGGGTGTGTGTGTGTGTGTGTGTGTGTGTGTGTTTGTGTGTGTGTGTGTGATATGGCAATGGTAATGAGAACAATGAGGCATTGAATCACAAATTGTGAAGAGGATCCAACCTTAGAATCTGTTACAATTATTGCTTGTAACTGTAATGAAATTGTGCTAGAGTTTCCAGAAGTATAATCAATAATCTCCAAAATGTATTAATGTTTTTATTCAATAAACATAAGTGCTAAAATTATGAAAGACCATCAGCATTAACAATTGAACCCTACACTGTCCTTAGAGACCATATTAAAAATACATTTCATATATTCACAATATTAAAAACAAATATTCAATTATGAAAAACAGTATTAAAAAGAAACCAGTGAACATACCATTTTCACAGTGTAGCACAGTATTCAGTAGGTGATCAGTGCTTTATAATTGCTCTATAGACAGTTATGAGGTGCTGCATGATTTTAAATGGCAGCACTGAAAACAGAAAGCTGTCATACGTCATTTACAATGAAAATTAATTTTCCTTTAATTTCAGACATTCAACCAAAAATAATCATGTTGTTAAACTGTACTTAAAAATGAAGGTTTTCCTACCTTCATCACATCAGATACAGAATGTTTTCAAGAAGATAGAAAAGAGAATAAATAGATCAAAGTAAGATCATAAACATGCATATGAATATAACACTTGTTCCTAGCTGACTAGGGTTGGTAGAACTTATAGAAAATGTATAAAAAAGAAACATGTGAACTCTGTGTGGGGGGATGTTTAGCTGTGTATGTGTGGGGGGGTGATTTATGATAAAATCTTAAAATTTCTTGCGTTTGAAGAGGTTTGAATGTAATTTCCTGAGGAAAGACACTGGCTGTGTGCTCTCAGTTGCATGATTCATCTCTGCCTGAGGCTCCTCCTCCACATCCTCATAATCTGTAAAACAAGAAGAGCATTCAACTCTTTAAAATAATAACAAAAAACCCATGTCTTATAATTAATACATTCCTATAGTTAATATATTCCAAAAATGTCCAAAAGAGAACAGTAAAGGAGAGCAGAAAATGAAGCACTATGCAAGTCTATTTAACAAGTCTGACCAAGTTGTTCTTTAAAAGTTTATTTTCTATAATTCTTAAACACCATTACTAAAATGCTTAGAATGCTAAGTATGCTACAGAGCTGCCAGTGATTACTGAATGGTTTTAGTTCTGTCTGGTTCCCTTCCAGGTTAGTCTTTTTAATCCGGAGCTCTTCAGCTCTGCTCCTGGGTGTCCAATGTCCAGCACAGATTTCTTTGTTATGCAGTTTAGTGATTAAACACAGCTGATTCAGCTCATCTGTTAATGAGTTTAGTCAGTGTGTTTCAGTAGAGAAATCCAGTAGTGGACAGTAATGAAGTAAATGTAATTCATTACTGTACTTAAGTAGTTTTTTTGTGTGTATCTGTACTTAACTGAAGTTTTCCCATTTTGGGCGACTTTTTACTTTCACTCCACTACATTTCAAAGTCAAAAATCTTACTTTTTACTCCTGTACATTATGCAAAGTCATTCCTTTTAGTTTATGTGTGTATAAAAATGTAACATGTAAAACCAAAGAGGTGCAAAGCAAGAACACCAATCAGGGCACAGTGCACACTTTGTTCTGACCTGTTGGACCTACAGACCCAGTGCAAGCATATGGTTCAACGGCACCTACTCCTACATAAATGATGGAAGAAACTCCCAACTCTAATATAACTTTGTGTAAATAGACCACAATATAGAATTATGTACATATATGCAGTTGTGACTAATTTGTCTTTTTTTTCTGAATTTATACAAACATTAATTCATTTTATATTAAATTAGTTTTGGCTAGCTTATGTTTATGAACAGAGACCTACAGATGCAATATAGTACAGGAAACTTTGTTTTGTTAGTACAGGATTTGTGATCCTGAGTTTAAAGCAAGTTTTTATTAAACTTAAACTTGTTTCAATTTAAACAAGTTTTTATTTAAACAAATAAATCTTAAACTGAAACTTTGCTTGTTCGCAAAAAGTTATTTCAGAGCCACTAGGTTCTACCTAATGGAAATTGTTTGTCTTCAGTCTTTTGTGCTAATGATAATTTTAATAGACATCAGTCTCAGACTAATTAAAGGCATTCTATTAAAAGACTGGTTTACCAAGAGTGACACTGGAGTATTTTCACCTAAAATGAGTTAATGAAGCAAGAGTCTTGTCACAAAAGTGATAATAGGACATCAGTCTTTTAGTACTTTTACTTTCAATACTTTTACTTACAAATACTTTTGTACTTTTACTCAAGTGGAGGTCTAAAGGGAGGACTTCTACTTTTACTGGAGTAATATTTTACCATGGGTATCTTTACTTTAACTAAAGTGCATGACTGGAGAGATCACCAAACTGTGTTGGGCACTCCAGAACCAACACCTCTATGGGTCTATTGTGTGACCTTGAATAAAAGATACAACCAACAAAAACACAACCAACTTTAAGTGTCAGTCATCTGTATTGTCCTGTCGCTCTTAGAATACACTTAGACAGATATAGAGAGGACTTCTACACATCTGCACAAGTTCAGCCCTGTTTTTCTGTCTAGACCAGACCACTACAAACACAGTGATGCTTTGTTTGGGGGTTGCAGCATTTGTATGATTTCCCAATAGTTAAACACTGAAAATGCAGTGAGCCCCTAATGTGAACTCCAGTATTCTCCCAGCACATGCCATTTGTCCAGTCCATCTTATATAGAACTACATTAGAAGTGATGAATAAATATTTCTGCACTTATTTAAAGAGTGAATAAAGATGGTACTTGTTAGAAAAAGTGCAGCATTCTGCTCTACATCAAAATATTGAGGACACCGTTTATCATATACCATAGATATGCAAACTTGCATTCACGAGACTTCCTGTGTACTTTAATCACTTTCTTCATCCTTCTCATTAATATTCATGTGGAATGGTAGACACTCACCTTTTACCTCTCCTACGTCCTGTCCTGCAGTGATGACATCATCATAATTCTTTAGTGTGTCCACTATATCAACATGGGAAGATAAATGATAAAAATAAGAAAAAAAAACAAAACTTATGTTTTACCTGTTGATATTTCAGCTTTACATGGTTTGCCAATTTTAAGAAAAGCATACCTGTCATAATGTTGGAGTTTGGTCCAGCGGTAACAGCATCATCATTGTTTTCTGACATGTCTTCTGTGAAAATGTAGAGATAAAAATCATTAAATCAGCTTCAGTATCATCAGTGACTGTGTTCATGTTTGAGATTACAGTGTTGTTACATTACAAGTCAAACCTGTTACAACAGCTGAGCTCTGATCAGCAGTGATGACATCATCATAATTCTCTGCTACGTCCTCTACAACAAAACACAGAGACATTTAAAGGATATAAAATCATCATTTAGACAGCTGTATTTGTCAGGTATTTCAGACAATCATTCAGTGTAGAATTTTATGATTTTTGAAAATATAGAAAATATTTATTTTTGTAAAATTGAAATGTATAATACAATTAAATTGGGTCAGATTTTACAGGTATGATGAGCAAATGTTGTGGGCATTAGAATACCCTCCTGCACTTATGTGTCGACCACTGCTGTAAGGAACAGTGAAGCTCCACATATTACTCAAAAAAGTCACTACAAATACAGACCATGGCCGCAACTATAGCTGTGAGGACACCAAGGTCCAGACCTCGGCCGCAACTATAGCTGTGATGACACCAAGGTCCAGACCTCAGTAGATTAGAAGGATTTTTTTAAATGTCCTCCAATCATGAGATTAAACGTTGAAACAGAGCCCTTATTTTAATGTGGTAGTTTACTCAGGGGTGCAGCCACAGTATTACAGACCTACCCAAATGAGGACGGAATATTCATTATGCTGCATTTTTCAGGATAATGAACATTGATTTGTTTACTTTGAGCACTGTCACTGTATTTTGGCCAATCAAAATCTGGCAAGCTCTGCCTTAATTTCCTCCACCCTCAAATCACTGCTTAGTAACCACTGCTATCCAAAATTCTGTATGTTATCAGTGGCCATAATGTTCATAACTAGCGTCAGACATGACTGATTCTCAGCTGACCTCAGAGCAACTGTGGCTAGGCCATAGACTCAACTGCCCAATCTGTTTATCTCAGTAGGAGATGCTACGCTGCCCTGAACCCCAGAGTAACTTTGACTTCTTGAGTGTTCACTTATGTAGCACACATGCTATAGACTAACAAATAACATCACTATGGTAAAAATGTAGCTAGCTAGGTTATGAGTGCAATTAACACATTAAGATTGTACAGTTGTAAACCCTGCATTTCATTTTTTTGTTTGGACTGCTCGTAATGTTGCTGGCTAAATCAATCAGCTCTACTCTAGCTCTAGTAGATGCTCAGTTTAGGCTACAGGCTCCGTAGTCAGCAATGTAAGTGATTAGACGAGAAATTAAAGCTTCATTTTGTTACTCAAACATAACATACTACAACAGGCATGAGCAAGTTCACTAGTAACCAACATGTTGATGGTATAATATTATGTAGCTAACTTTATTAAGAAATCAGCAGGTACATTAGACTGTATTTTCTCTCATTAACTGTAGGAGTAGCTGCCTTTCTTGGTAGCTGGGGTTTGGTACAGACAGCCTTTTATAATGTATGTTTAATATGTGCTTTAATAATAATCAGTGAATACAGAGATGTGCGAGAGAGAGAGAGAGGGAGAGAGAGAGGGAGAGAGAGAGAGAGAGAGAGAGAGAGAGAGAGAGAGGGGTAAATAAAATCAATTGAAACTACTCACTACACTCACTTCATTGAGTGTAGCTTTCAACATATATTTTCAGCTAATCTTTCAAAATGAACATATAAATAAACCTATTTCCAGGTGCAAAATGTAAATAAAAACAAAATGCAATGATGTGCAAATCATTTAAACCCTATATTACATTGCAAATTGTCAAAAGACAGCAAATCAAATGTCGAAACTGAAACTTTTTATTCTTTTTTGAAAAATAAACACCTATTTTGATGCCAACAACATGTTCCAAAAAATTTGGAACAGGGGCAACAAAAGGCATGTCCAGATGGCCTGACTGCATGTCTTTGGACTGAGGGAGGATACTGGAGTATACAGAATATTAGATCATTCTAATTTCATAGCATTTGTTAAGCTTTTTAATCCCTCCAAAATTTGAAAAACAAAACCTGAAAACAGAAACACACCTGCTACACTATCAGAGATCTGTCCAGCAGTGATGACATCATCATAGCTCTCTGCTTCGTACTCTTTTGCTGATTCCCCTAAATCAAACAAAAGCAGACTCACTTTACAAACAGTGCAGTCATTTTTTAATATTGTGATTTAATTTAAACACAAATGAGATCAGATGAATAATTTAAAAAAGGGACTCACTTATCAGGCCACTGGTGGTGACATCATCATAATATTCTACATTTATGCCATTCAGAGACTTTGCTGCAAAAATTTAGCACTTTTAATTACATTTCACAATAAAATCCTTATTCAAAGATTCTTTAAAATAAAAATTTCAATGCGTGATTCCATTATGATTATGGAGTAAAGTGATATGATTATGGAAAGAATCATTTCCAACAGGCACTTCTGATCTAGAGATGAATCAAATCTTTAGAGAAATAAACTAATAAAGAGAATTTCAATCTGAAATAATTACTTTCCTCATAAATAATGTAGATGAATACTGTAGATGTATAGAGGGGTAGAACTAAAACTATTATCATTTAAAAAATAGTAAGTAAAAGGTCTCTAAAAATTGACATGAACTCATGTAACTGAGTAAATTTAACTGAATTAATGTAACTGGTTACTCCTCACCTGTGTATCAAATATTATATTTACTCTGGGTCTAAATGTTCTTGGCATAAAACAAACATGACTAAAAGGAACTTGACTAATAAACTTTAACACACACGTGTTCTGGTCCTCTTACCTGAGAGAAGCTCCTCATCCACATCCTCATATCCTGAATGCTGTTCTTCAGAGAGGACACTTCCTGTTAGAGGAGAGCAGAACAGACATCAAACACATTCAGAATGAAGAACCCCCACAATCCTCTGAGTGCTGTGGATCACTGTGAAGTGGGTGATTACAGGAAATCACATCAGTGCAGACAGTAGAGGGAGCTCTCAGACATAACACTATAACACAGACCAAACTTTAATAAGATAAAATATTAATAAAAGCCGATTTTAATATTATAATCTTATAATTAATCATTTCACCAGTCATATAATTTTAACAATTTCAGAACACTACATTTCAGTTGAGTTTTTTATGAGTTACATAATGAGATTAAAATAATTTTTACATGCATTTCTCAAAATTGACTTCTCAAAAGTCAAGAGTTTCTCAAAACTTTTCATACAGCTCTTTACGATCATACAGCTCAGATCATCTCACATCCTGGAGAGTCAGTCCAGCACAGTTTGCATATTTCTTTGCTCAAACACACTTGATTGAACTCACCTGTTAATTGTGAAGTTTAGTAGGTGTGTTTGAGTAGGGAAATGATCACACCGTGCTGGACGCCAGCTCTCCACAGTACTGGAACTGTGCACCTCTGCTTTATAATATGGCTAGAATTTTCTGAGCCTGCTGACCAAGAGAATCTGCACCACAACTGAGTCACTGAGAGACTTTAAGGCATGGTGTGAAGAGTTTTTACTTCATCAACACAGGAACTGTGTTTATATGTGTGTGTGTGTGTGTGTGTGTGTGTGTGTGTGTGTGTGTGTGTGTGTGTGTGTGTGTGTGTGTGAGACAGAGAGAGAGAGAGAGAGTTTTGTTTATTGTTGATTTTTGCATTTCTTACTGGTGTGAACCAGGTGTGGGTTTGTAAAAGGTGCTACATACATTAATCCCTTTACTATATTTATTATATATCAAATACTGGAATTACGATAAACAATTCTGTGTAACTGTGGCTTATATATAAATAAATGTAGTGATCATTTTTTTCAAATTTAAATTGTGATTTTAACATTTCTCATTGGACGGACACACGTGTTCTGGTCCTCTTACCTGAGAGAAGCTCCTCATCCACATCCTCATATCCTGAATGCTGCTCTTCAGAGAGGACATTTCCTGTTAGAGGAGAGCAGAACAGTCATCAGACACATTCAGAGTGAAGAACCCCCACAATCCTGATGTGCTGTGGATCACTGTGAAGCAGGTATTTACAGGAAATCACATCAGTGCAGACAGTAGAGGGAGCTCTCAGACATAACCCCCCCCCCCCCCCACACACACAAAAAAAGCCTTTATTAATTTTAACTGAGTTTAAAGTAACATAAGATTAATAAAATGTTTATAAATATTAATAAAATATTAATAAAATGTTTTATTAAATATTAATAAAAGCAGAATTTTTTATATATATATTAGATAATATTATAATCTTATGATTAATCATTTCACCAGTCAAATCATTTTAATCATTTCAGAACACTACATTTCAGTTTTTTATGAGTTACATAATGAGATTAAAATGATTTTTACATGCATTTCTCAATACTGACTTCTCAAAAGTCAAGACTTTCTCAAAACTCTTCACACAGCTCTTTACTATCAAACAGATCAGATCATCTCACATCCTGTGAGTATGCTGTGGATCATTGTGAAATAAAATCTGGTGACAAATTCATGGAAAATAAATTATTAAATGAGTGGAGAAACAAACTGAGTGTAGAAATGTCCAGACAGCTGTGCTGCACGATGCAATTAGGCAATGATCCTACCACACTCTGGTATGTAAAAAAAAAAAAAGTTGAACAGGCTCAGTTAACCTTGATTTTGGATCAAGATGTCCCTGATAGTTTGCTCCCTGACTTTTTTGGGGCACTGAGGGCAGCTTCAATCACAAAGACTTCTCACTGGCTAATGTTCCAGTAGGAACAGTGACTAAAGTCACATCTGCATTTAGATCTTTGGGAAAGTCATCAGTAAATAAGGCTGGACGTTCTGGTCAAAAGTATATATTCTGTGACCCTGATGCTCATGCATTGCTCATACGTAAAACAAAACTGAAGAGCAACTCATGTAATTAAATTCTATTCAACTTACACGATTATAGTCATGTTAAAATAAAAGACTAATAAAATAATAATATACTACAGTAATTTCACATTACCAGTCTGGAAAATGTATGACTGCTGAATGTATTTTCATTCTTCTGGTTATAATCTTACAGCTCTGAGGCTAAAAGGTTGTATATATGTATTTGCATGTCATTTTGACTTCTATTATCTTATTTTTGGAGATATTTATTTATTTATTGTTATTTGTTGAATGCTGCACTGATTGTTTTTGAACAGGCTGATTGTGATAGAGTGCAGTTGGTCTAGTGCTGGGTATCTCTAAGTTGATGTGTTAATGGCTTTAGCTTTGTGCTGTAAAGCTTTTTGTCATGTGTTCTTGCATTCATGGATTTTGCTTCATCTCATGCTCACAGTTCAGCTGAAGGTTCTCCACAAGAAAGAGTTAATAGCGCTCAGGTAGCTTTCGTGTGAACCATTAAAATGGAGGACATAAATAACAGTTATGGAAGCAATTAAGCTTATGATTTCAAGAACCTTCATTTTATCAGCTAGGTTATGGATGACCACTGGTAGAAAAGCAATAGGGGCTGTGGAAGAGCGGAGCTTTAGCATCAGCGACATTTTGTGAGTAGGGCAAGGCAGGAGTCCAGTATGAGACTGAGTTACATTGATTAATAATAGCACTGCCTGCACTTGGCACAGGCACAGCACGCTACTGCTCAATAACACAAACACTGGCTTACTCACTTACTTGCTCACTGACACCTCTGACTGACTGTCTTACTAACTCACAGACACCATCCGAAAAGTTGAAATAAGCTTCCTTTATTATCCTTAATACTTTCATTAATTTAGTTTACTCTGGTTTGACTGGACAAACAAATCTGTCAGTATATTTACAGCAATATTGGACTATAGATTAGACAAAAGTTTCATTTATCTATTGCACCGACTCACTGATTCATTTTCTCATATGTTTCTCTCTAACTGACCTGTTCACTTGGTCACTCACTCAGTCACTTGGTCATTTGATCACTTGGTCATTTGGTCATTTGGTCACTTGGTCACTTGGTCACTTGGTTATTTTATTACTCATCCAGTCACTCATTTGGTCATTCATATATCCACTTGGTCATTCGGTCATTCCCAATGCTTTGGTCACTCACTTGGTCACATGGTCTCTCGCATGATCACTCATATAGCTACTCACTTAGTCGGTCACTTAGACACTCAATTGGTCTCTGAGTCATTCTTAGGCAACTTATTTGATTATTCATTTCATCATTCCCTCACTTACTTGGTCATTCGGTCACTTGGTCATTCAGTCACTTGGTCACTCTGTCACTTGGTTACTTGATCATTTTATTACTCACCCAGTCACTCATTTGGTCATTCATACATCCACCTGGTCATTCGGTCATTTCCACTGCTTTGGTCACGCACTTGGTCACATGGTCTCTCGCTTGATCACTCATATAGTCAGTCACTTAGTCGGTCACTTAGACGCTCAACTGGTATCTGAGACATTCTCAAGCAACTTATTTGATTATTCATTTCGTCATTCCCTCACTCACTTGGTCACTTGGTCACATTCTTACTTGGACAGTCACTTGGTCGCTCACTAATCATTTACTTGCTCACTTGTTCATTCAGTCACTCACTTAGTCACTTGGTCACTCAATTGCTCATTCTATCACTTGATCACTCACTTGATCTCTCCATCACTTGGTCACTAACTGAGTATTGGCCAACTGTTCACACACTCGACCATTCAATTGGTCACTCATTCACTTGGTTGCTCACTCGGTCAATCACTCCATTACTTGTCTGCTACTAACTCATCACTTGGCCTTGATCATCATCTTGATCATTCATCAAGTCATTTGGTCACTTACTCATTTGATCCCTCTTTCGCTGACTCGGTCGCTCAATCTCTCACTGTGTCATGGGGACCATTGCTGGGTCATGGACTCTAACTCACTAACTCATTAGTTTACTCACTTGATCACTAATTAAATTACTCACCTGTTCTACTCACTCACTAAGCCATTTGGTCACTCACTCAGTCACTCATGTGCTATCACTAGCCCAATTAATCACTCATTTGGTCACTCACTCGGTCACTAACACATTCACTTGGTTATTCACTTGTCATCCATTTAGTAATTCTCTCACTATTGGCCTCATTCACTCAATAACTCAGTGACACACAGACAGAAACACACTAACATATAAACATGCACACAGTGATAATTACATGATCACCCCTCTCTCTCTCTCTCTCTCTCTCTCTCTCTCTCTCTCTCTCACTCACACACACACACACACACACACAGACAGAAAAACAAACATGCACACACAGTGACGATTACATGATTACCCCCCCTCCTCTCTCTCTCTCTCTCTCTCTCTCTCTCTCACTCACTCACTCACTCACACACACACACACATACAGACATACACAGACACAGACAGACAGAAACACAAACATGCACACACAGTGACGATTACATGATTACCCCCCCTCCTCTCTCTCTCTCTCTCTCTCTCTCTCTCTCCCTCACTCACTCACTCACACACACACACACACACACACACACACACACACACACACACACACACACACACACACACACTCACGCACCTGCAGATGTGTGCTTTCTCTATATGTACATATATGGAAGTTTTTCAGGAATTATACAGTTTAATTTTAACTGCCTGATAGATGCTTATCAGCAGAACTAACACACTGCACTACATGTAGAGCTACTCTAACTGCACATTTCATCTAATATACACTAAACTCTCATTTAACTGATTTACTGTTATTATCAAAACACTGAGAAATCTATATTAAAGGCACAATTGATTTGAGAACATTAAATAATGCTTTAATTACTGGGCATTACAGCATGCATTGGCATATAATTTATAATCTAAAATGTAAATATATTTTAATTTAACACAAAAATCCTCACATAAATCACTCCATATATCACTCACCTCTTCGAGTTGAGTCATTTTTTTTAGTGATGTATCTGCGGTCGATCTCCTCATAGACTGCCTCAGTCAGAGTCTTACGCCTCCTCCTAGAGAGCACTGTGAGGGAGACAGAGAGAAACATGGAGCCAGTTCAGTAGAAGAGAAGACTGATGACAGATTGAAGGACTAAAGATGTTAAGAGAATGTATAGAAAGTGGATTGTAGATGATCTCTGACTCTCTTTACCTCTCCTGAGCACTCTGTTCTGGTAAAACAGCACAACCAGAAGCACTAAGGCCAGGAAGAGCACTGCTCCCAAAACTAGGAGAGACACCGAATAAATGGATGCTGAAAGAGTTTGTGGAGGAGTGGTTGTTCTCTTCAGTGTCTGATCAACTGCAAATAAAAATACAGAACAGAAGCTTTATAGGGCACTGAACAACCTTTTCAAAAAGATTTAGAAAAATGACCTAAGAGATACAAATAGTACCTGTAGTGGTGAAGGTGATGGTTGGTGTTATGGGTGTAGTAGTAGGAGGCACTGATATATCTGTAAATACAGAAGTAATACATACAATTAACCAACAAAGCACAAATCACAAAAGCACTAAAGTGAAGTCATGTAAACTGGAAATTCTGTATCAGACGTCATAAGAACTGCATGTGTCAGACTAGCATTAGATGATATCTGCATCAATGCAGTCTTTCAAAGCAGCCTTGTATATGTTTTGATAGGCAAGTTAAACTGTCTTGATTGGACTCTACATCTCTAAAATCCAGGAGACTCTACTAACCTTTACAGGTGACTCCAGCATCCTGCCTGTGGGAGCACTCAGTGTGTTTCTTGAGGGAATGAGGACAGTCCCACAGGTGAATCTCATTCCCTCTACACTTCACTCTGTTCAGCCAGATAGGCCCTACACCAGCACCAAAGACAGCACTCCCATCAGCACTCAGCGCCGGCCCACAGCCCAGCTGCCTGCAGACAACCTGAGCATCACTGATGTCCCACAGATCATCACAGACAGACCCCCACTCAGTGTTATAAAACACCTCCAGCCTCCCAGAGCAGCTTCCATTTCCTCCCTTCAGCTTGAGAGGCAGGTGCTCTATATCACACACATCACACATGAGGAGATACAGAAACAGTGATTGTGCAGGACAGTCTCATGTTCATATATATATATATATATATATATATATATATATATATATATATATATACTCATTATTATTATTATTATGATTTTAATATGCAAATATACACAATTTGAATATATATCCTTACTTGAGCACTGTCTCTGATGGGGAGATGACAAGAAGCATTTCAGATGACTTCGCTGCACAAAATGATTTTCCTTTGCTGTGAATGTCAAAAAAAATTTTTTCATTTAGTTATTTACATAAATCTATTTTGATTTTACATTTTGTCACTTCAGAGTAAAACAGATTTTTTTAAAAATTCTGTTCATGTCAATATAGAAAACCTCCACAAACTCCCCACCTGAACAGGTAATTTTAGCGACCTCATTGCACTTATAATTTCCCCAGGGTGAAGATGGACAGTGCCACAGAGTGGAGTCATGTTTCCTACATTTCAGATCATCCAGCCAGTTAGGAGCTGATTCCACTCTTGCTTTGGCCCAGAACTCACTGCCAGTTCTCCCACAGTTCAACTCTTGACAGATCAAACTTGCTGTTTCTTCATCCATCCCATTTACACACACATTGCCCCAGGTTCCATTGTAGAACACTTCTAGATTCCCCTCACAGCCCTGAGTGAGTCTGAGCTCTTTAAACTCTGATGGGAAAAGAATCACTTTGCTTTAAGTCAATACTTTGCTACATTGTATTACTTCTAGAATTACCTATTATTAAATTATGCTACTTTAGAAGATTAGTGTTTTACCATTAATGTCTTTTGTACGAATTGTCTCTCAGTTTGTATATGAGTAGTTTAAAATGTGGTGTATGTATCCTTCTAACATTTGCAAAGACTGTGTAACTTTGTCAGCTACAGCTGGCCTAATATTTCAAGTACAACAGCATTTAACACATTTTACCAGAACACACGACTCCTACATCCTTCCTGTGTTCACAATCATCCTCTCCAGACAGCTGAAATCTGCAGTTCAACAGGGACGTCTCACTCCCTTCACACTCCACCAGCCATATGGATCCAGTTCCAGGTCCAAACCGGGCTGGTACTGGAGCACTGAGGGCCACTCCACACTGCAGCTGTCTGCACACCACCTGCGCATCCTTAATCTCCCACAATTCATCACTCACTGTCCCCCACGAGCCACTGTGGAAAACCTCCAGCCTTCCTGCACAGTCTCCCCCAGAACCAACCAGCCTGATGGAGCTTTGAGCTGGATTAAACTTACCTACACACACACACACACACACACAAACAGTTCACCCTAAAATTATTTATACGTTTCAGCTGTTTTAGGATGAGAACAACATATTACACTTTGTTTTACTACAAGAAGGAAATAAATTTCCTGATGGTGAGATGAACAATAAATATTACAATGTATTTTGGTGAGAATTATTTGAGGAAGATTCTTAGCAACTTTAAATATGTAACTGCTGTAATTCCTACCAGAGCAGGAGACTGAGAGCTGTTCTCTGGAGCTACAGTTAACTGCTTGTGCGCTACTGCAGTTCCCCAGATGAGCTTCACTCCCAGAACAATTGAAACCTGTCACACACATGTGTCTGTCTTCAGGACGGGATTTAGAGGAGCTGGAGAAGCTGATCACAGAGCCACAGCCCAGCTGTCTGCAGACCACAGAGGCCTCAGACTCACTCCAGGAGTCCAGCAGAACTCTCCTCCAGTCCTGCATGAAGTAAACCTCCACCTCCCCCTCACACTCCATCCCTCCAGACAACCTCACTCGCCCCTCCTGAAATGCCAGAGAGGAACCTAAAGAGGAAAAATATAATAAAGTGTATATTTTTTATTTTTACTACAGATGCAAGAGACCTAGTTAAAGACTTTTTTTTTAAGAATAACAGAGTTTTCGTGAAGTACAACCCTAATTCCAATGAAGTTGGGACATTGTGTAAAACATAAATAAAAGCAGAATACGATGATTTGCAAATCCTTTTCAACCTACATTCAATTGAATACACTACAAAGACAAGATATTTAATGTTCAAATAGATAAACTTTATTGTTTTTTGCAAATATTCAATCATTTTGAATTTGATGCCTGCAACACATTCCAAAGAAGTTGGGACAGGGGCAACAAAAGACTGGGAAAGTTGAGGAATGCTCAAAAAGCACCTGTTTGGAACATTCCACAGATGAGCAGGTTAATTGGAAACAGGTGAGTGTCATGATTGGGTATAAAGGGAGCATCCCTGAAAGGCTCAGTCATTCACAAGCAAGGATGGGCGAGGTTCACCATTTTGTGAACAACATTGTTGAGAACAATGTTTCTCAACGTGCAATTGCAAGGAATTTAAGGGTTTCATCATCTACAGTCCATAATATCATCAAAAGATTCAGAGAATCTGGAGGAATCTCTGCAAGTAAGCGGCAAGGCAGAAAACCAACATTGAATGCCTGTGACCTTCGATCCCTCAGGCAGCACTGCATTAAAAACCGATATCATTCTGTAACTGATATTACCACATGGGCTCAGGAACACTTCAGAAAACCATCGTCAGTGAACACAGTTCGTCGCTCCATCTACAAGTGAAAGTTAAAACTCTGCCATGCAAAACGAAAGCCATATATCAACAACACCCAGAAATGCCGCCGGCTTCTCTGGGCCCGAGCTCATCTGAGATGGATTGACACAAAGTGGAAAAGTGTCCTGTGGTCTGACGAGTCCACATTTCAAATTGGTTTTGGAAATCAGGGACGTCATGTCCTCCGGGCCAAAAGAGGAAAAGGACTGTCTGGATTGTTATCAGCGCAAAGTTCAAATGCCAGCATCTCTGATGGTGTGGGGGTGTGTTAGTGCCCATGGCATGGGTAACTTGCACATCTGTGAAGGCACCATTAATGCTGAAAGGTACATACAGGTTTTGGAGCAACATATGCTGCCACCCAAGCAGCGTCTTTTTCAGGGACGTCCTGCTTATTTCAGCAAGACAATGCCAAGCCACATTCTGCACGTGTTACAACAGCGTGGCTTTGTAGTAAAAGAGTACGGATACTAGACTGGCCTGCCTGCAGTCCAGACCTGTCTCCCATTGAAAATGTGTGGCGCATTATGAAGCACAAAATACAACAACGGAGACCCCGGACTGTTGAGCAGCTGAAGTTGTACATCAAGCAAGAATGGGAAAGAATTCCACCCACAAAGCTTCAACAATTAGTGTCCTCAGTTCCCAAACGCTTATTGAATGTTGTTAAAAGGAAAGGTGATGTAACACAGTGGTAAACATGCCCCTGTCCCAACTTCTTTGGAACGTGTTGCAGGCATCAAATTAAAAATGTGAACAGTGAACATTTGCAAAAAACAATAAAGTTTATCCATTTGAACATTAAATATCTTGTCTTTGTAGTGTATTCAATTGAATATAGGTTGAAAAGGATTTGAAAATCATCATATTCTGTTTTTATGTATGTTTTACACAACGTCCCAACTTAACTGGAATTGGGGTTGTACATTAGGAGCAACTCACCACTGCAGATGACGCCAGCATCCTGTTTATGAGAGCATGCAGTTCGACTCCATGATGAAATGGGACATTTTGACAGGTGCGTTTCGTTCCCCTGACAATCAAACACATCAGCCCAGATCTGGCCACTCCCCTCCCCAAACCAGTCTGACCCCAACACAGCCACAGCACTCCCACAGTTCAGCTGACCACAGAGGACACTGGCAGCTCTCATATCCCAGCTTACATCACACACTGAGCCCCATTCACTGAAGTACTGGAGCTCCACTCTACCAGAACAGTTAGAAGAGTCAGAGCCACTCACCAGTCGAGCCTGAGTATGACCTAAACATGGAGTTGAGAGTTTAATGATGTGCAGCAACTTGCCAGCTTGAAGATGAACAAATACAACTCATTGCTCTTTTAATTTCACATGTATTGAACTGATTAGAATGCAGTCTTTATTAATGACATATTAATGACTGATACTTAACCAGTGCATGTTATTCCCACGTCGTAGTCATGGGTGCAGATATTTTTGCTTGTGGAACTTTTTTTACAGGAGTAAAGATGAGATTCATTCCCTTCACATTGAAACTCCTCAGACCACACCTGACCGTCCCCTCTGCCAAAAGCACCTGCTCCCAGCACCTCCACAGGAAGCCCACAGCCCAGCTCTCGACACACAACCTCTGCATCCTGCTCGTCAAAGTCAGCATCACACACCGTGTGCCATTTATTGTCTTTAGGTACTTCTAGTCGTCCAGAACATTCATGAGGACCAGCAGTGAGTCTAGGTTTGTCACCTATTCATTAGAATTTTAGAAACATAAATATCAGAGTAAAACATGAATACTTCATATTTTTATGTGAAAATAGTAAAAAAAGAAACAGTAAAAAAGAAACAGGTACATTATAAAAATACAATGTTTACATTCAGATACAAACTCCTTTTCTTTCACCAAAATGAGCTATTTTAATGATGAATATGTCACATAAAACATGTAGATTTAAAGAGATTTTATTTGGGGGTTGAGGGGGTGGGTCCACTGCCAGTTGTTACAGCTAAACCTCTTGTCTGTTACAGTTAACCCTCCCATGGTCATTTTCAGCGGAATTGCACATGAAGTTTGGTGCTTGAAGTTTGTTTGTATATGTCGCTTGCATAAAAACATGATTATTCCAACTTAACTATTTTTAAAGTTATTAAAACATGTGTTAGGTTGTGGTTTTATTGATAGGACTGAGATATGCAGCATAATCTGGTATTTACTCTGGATTTCCACACCAGATTCTACAGTATTAGACTGATCTGATCTTATCAGACTTAAAACTCTTTATTCTCGCTTGTTGCTCCGTAAAATTCTGCAGTTTGACCAGCTATAAATCTCACTGTTGAAAACCTTAATCTGAGAGGTTTAATCTAACAGTTTGTTTCACTTCACTTGTGTGATTTCTGTCTTCAGCAGTTTTCAATGATGTATTCAAAATGTTATTATGTATAAATAATCATTATGTGTTTTGCTAAAAGTGAGAGTGACTGTTTCTGTGAGGCACAATATTTAAGACACCTATAATCTCTCATTCAGTTTCAGGAAATAATTAAGTTTTTGTGTTTGTGTGTTAAGTTAAAAAGGTTTGTTGAAATATGTTTTTCCTCTTTTCTTTATTTATCAAAACCTATTTAATTGAAACACATAATCCAAAAGTAAAGGAAGGTGATCAGATTACATTACTTTAATATAGGAAACCTTTGGGTTAGGTTACAATTATATTTTTAAAAGGCCATCAGTAATCTGAAACAGAGTAGATTTTGAATGTAACCCCTGAAGTCAACTAGCAACATAGAGTCATGAAGGTTAAAATGCATTTTAATATAAATCACAACTTACCTGAACATTCGACTCCAGCAACTGGTGTAGTACAATACTGATAAGATGTATCAGTAAAACAGTTCTTCAGTGAAGACTCTGATCCGCTACAGTCTGCATATCCCATCATCACTGATTCTGATACTGATCCAAAACTCACAGTGCGTAGAGCGTTCATACAGCCCAGCTCTTTACACACCACTGCAGCATCAGTCATATCCCACTCTAAAATACAAACTTCTTTCCACTGTCCTCCATCATTAACCTCCACTCTCCCAGCACAGCGACTCTCACCACCCACCAACCTCACACTGGCTGTACAGCAGAGAGAGAGCGAGAGAGAGCGAGAGAGAGAGAGAGAGAGAGAGAGAGAGAGAGAGAGAGTGAGGACTTTGATGTTTTTTTAATGAATAAATTATTAATAAATTAATAAATTAATAAATATTATTTTGAAATCTTCAAACATTTTAGTAAAATTTTAATACAGAGTGGAGTTACAGTGAAATGATTGGTTTTAATGTAATGTGGTCATTTTAAACGTGGATGTCTATTGAACAGTTAAAATATTACACAAAAACAATATTCCAGCTTCTAAACTGCACTTTTAAACATATTGGTATATAGTATCACATTCAATATTTCATACTCTGAAACTCATACCAGTGTTTCTTTCTTCTTATTTACCTGCCTTATTAACCCACTCATCTGACTGTTACCTCACATATCACTTTCTTTGCCACTATACCCCTTACCTGCCGCTGCACTCAGCACTTTAACTTAAGACACATACTTTGCACAATGTTACAGGTATGACTGTGTGTGTGTGTGTGTGTGTGTGTGTGTGTGTGTGTGTGTATATATGAGTGAGTGATTGTAGTAATGTATGTTTTATTTTATTTTATTTTGATTTTATTTTATGTAAATGTTTGTCTGATGCTGTGCACTTTGTGCTCCTGTAACCAAAACCTAATTCCCTGTATGTATACCAGGAAAATAAAGCTTGATTCTGATTCTGGTAGGATTTATGAAACCAATTACAACAAAATACTTACAAAGTGAATACTTACCAGCTGTGGTGAATGTTATTGTGGAGGACAGGAAAATGAGAGCCACACAGCTGTCCATCTCACTCTGACCTGCACACAGTCCGTTCAACTCAGCAGCAGAACAAGCTTCACCTCCACTCCCCCAGAGAGACTGAAGAAACTGGGAGAGAGAGAGAGAGAGAGAGAGAGAGAGAGAGAGAGAGAGAGAGGGGTGGCCCCGACAGCCGCCAATCACACTCACTATGACCTTATTAGAAAGAGGAGAGGAAATCATCAAACATTTTCAGAGACAAATCAGAGGAGGCGTTTTTTTCTTTCTCCATATTTATCAAAAGAGCGTCAGCGCTGATGAACAGAACTCCACCTCCGTCTCTAGAGGTATGTGTGTGTGTGTGTTTGAGGAGAGACACTCGCAGCAGTGTGGTGAGAAACACACCAACATACAGGAGACTGACTTCAGAGAGAGGAAACACTCCAGTGTAATACAGCATTAATGCACCTGCAGAGAGCTGATCCACACACTGATAACCAGCTCACACACACACACCACACACACACACACACACACACGCACACACACTCACAAACACACATAGAACAACTTATAAAGACTGATAATTCAAACAAATAAATAAAACACACACAAACACATACACACAGTTAAAATACAGATAAAAAATAGTTTATCTTTCAGAAAAGTAAAGAAATGCTATTCAAAGATTTTATTGTACTGATCTGAATTAGTGAATATTCTGCATTTTAATGAATTTGCGGTATTAAAAGAACAGTATAACAAAATCATGATAAGTTGATAAGTAAAAATTAAAGAATACAACATAATTTAGTAAATTTCTTTACAATTCATTACAGTCTATCACAGTCATTTAATTTACCATTTTTATACATGTAACTGCAGTTCAGTTCTTACAGAAACGTTGCCTGGATCACTGTTGTGTGGGTCATCTTTTATTACTGCGCTGGAAAGTTACCCTGATAGTGTCTCATTATACTGTACTACCCTGTATTGTATAATGACAAAGTTGAATTGAATTGAATTGTAATGTATTTTATTCTCCACATGATGGCAGCAGAGGATTAATAATCATTCAATGTAGTAAAATTGAGCTTAAAGCTGTCAAGCACATTTTCACTGAACTGATCAGCTGAGGTCAATTCTGGTGTCCCAATATGACTTCAGTTTTATCTCATAAATAAATAAATAAATAAATAAACAAACAAATAAATAAAATGTATAAATATTTCATGCCACTTACATTTCCTCTTCACTTCAACTACAGCATTAAGTACCTCTATTCACATTAATGTTCTATAGATGTAATGACACAGGACTGTGGAAGTGAAATATAACATAAATGTATGAGAATTTATGATATATAGACATATACTGTGATTTTTACTCTAAAATAAATAAGAAAATAATAATATTAATAATAATAATGATAATAATATCATCCCCGATGCATGTTACTAATAAACATTGCTAGAATCCATTATTCATTAATATCTTTAATCATTAATAATGTTTTTCTGAAGCTCAGTTTACATTCACAGTTTTAGATGAAAGATGTTACAGCAGTTGTGAGGGACCTGTCTCATACGGCTGCTTCTTGGACTTGAAAGAAACTTTTGCCTTGTGCTGTGTGTAAAGATCTTAATAAAGATATCAAACTCATCTGTATGTCATGCATTTGACTGTGAAGCAGATCACTGCCATCTAGCGGATTATAAATATGATTCTTAATTAGTATTGATTGGTGATGCACGCAAAACTCAGTTCATCGGGGCATTAGACTAATTACTTCTTCTTCTTTCGGCTGCTCCCTTTAGGGGTCGCCACAGCGGATCATCTGCTTCCATCTTGCCCTATCCATTGCCTCCTCTACTTTCACACCAACCATCTCCATGTCCACCTTAACTACATCCAAAAACCTTCTCTGAGGTCTACCTCTTCTCCTTCTACCCGGCAGCTCCCAGACATATGGCATACTGAGGTTTACTATTCAAGAAGGGGGCAGTCATGGACTGGAGCTTAGGGATCCAGCCTCGTGACCGGACGGTTGCCGGTTCGATCTCCAGGGCTGACAGCACATGACTGAGGTGTTCTTGAGCAAGACACCTAACCCCCAACTGCTCCCCGGGCGCTGCGGATTGGGCTGCCCACCACTCTGGGCAAGTGTGCTCACTGCCCCCTAGTGTGTGTGTGCTCACTAGTGTGTATGTGGTGGTTCACTTCACAGATGGGTTAAATGCGGAGGTGGAATTTCCACGTTGTGGGACTAATAAGGGTCACTTAATCTTAATTAATCTAAGAAATACACAGACTACAATGCAAACTGGTTATTCTTAGGTTATGAAAGCATGTGAAACTTGCCTATACAAAGAATTCAATATAGTTTTGCTTTTATCAGTCTTTACAACAGTTTATTTCTTTTAAAATTTGCAGTTGGAGATTAGAAACAATCATTGTGAAAATCAAAATTCAGAGCACATGCTTCAAAGTCCTCTCCTTGGATCACCACCTTATCGTGGTGGAGGGGTTTGCGTGCTTGAATGATCTTAGGAGCTATGTTGTCTGGAGCAAAAGCTCCTGGTAGGATCTCCCATGGCAAACTGGTCCTAGGTGACAGGTCAGACAAAGTGTGATCCATAATAACCCCTATGAAGACACAAAAACAGGACTTGTGTACCCTGCCCGGAACAGGGTTACCAGGGTCCCACCCTGGAGCCAGGCCTGGGGGAGGGGCTCGCCAGCGAGCGTCTGGTGGCCGGGCATTTACTCATGGTGCCCGGCCGGGCCCAGCCCGAAGGAGTTACATGAGTCCCCCCTCCCATCGACCCACCACCAATGGGAGGGGCAGTAGTAGGGGTTCGGTGCGTTGTGGATCGGGCAGTGTCCGAAGGCGTGGGCCTTGGCGTTCTGATCCTCGGTTGCTGAAACTGGCTTTTGGAACTTGGAACGTTACCTCACTGGCGGGGAAGGAGCCTGAGTTGGTGCGCGAAGTTGAGAGATACCGGCTAGATATAGTCGGGCTCACCTCAACACACAGCTTGGGCTCTGGGTCCAATCTCCTTGAGAGGGGCTGGACTTTATTCCTTTCTGGAGTTGCCCATGGTGAGAGGCGACGGGCAGGTGTGGGCTTTCTCATAGCCCCTCGACTCGGTGCCTGTATGTTGGGGTTTTCTCCGGTGGACGAGAGGGTAGCTTCCCTACGCCTTCGGGTTGGGGAACGGGTCCTGACTGTTGTCTGTGCTTATGCACCGAACAGCAGTTCAGAGTACCCAGCCTTCTTAGAGTCCTTGGGAAGGGTGCTTGAGAGTGCTCCTCCTGGAGACTCTATTGTCCTACTGGGGGACTTCAACGCTCACGTGGGCAATGACAGTGAGACCTGGAGGGGTGTGATTGGGAGGAATGGCCTCTCTGATCTGAACCCGAGTGGTGTTCAGTTTTTGGACTTCTGTGCAAACCACAGTTTGTCCATCACGAACACCATGTTTGAACACAAGGATGTCCATAAGTGCACATGGCACCAGGACACCCTAGGCCGCAGTTCAATGATTGACTTTGTAGTCGTGTCATCGGACTTGCGGCCATGTGTTTTGGACACTCAGGTAAAGAGAGGAGCTGAGCTGTCAACTGATCACCACCTGGTGGTGAGTTGGATCAGGTGGTGGGGGAAGATGCCGGTCAGACCAGGCAAGCCCAAACGCATAGTGAGGGTTTGCTGGGAACGTCTAGCAGAAGAACCTGTCAGATTGATCTTCAACTCACACCTCCGTCAGAACTTTGACCAGATATCGGGGGAGGTGGGGGACATTGACTCAGAATGGGCCATGTTCCGTTCCTCCATTGCTGAAGCGGCTGACTGTAGCTGTGGCAGCAAGGTAGTTGGTGCCTGTCGGGGCGGTAATCCTCGAACCCGGTGGTGGACACCCCAGGTGAGAGATGCCGTCAAGCTGAAGAAGGAGTCCTACCGGGCATGGTTGGCCTGTGGGACACCAGAGGCAGCTGGCAGGTATCGACAGGCCAAGCGATCTGCGGCTTCAGTTGTTGCCAAGGCAAAAACCCGTGTATGGGAGGAGTTTGGTGAGGCCTTGGAAAGTGACTTTAAGTCAGCTCCGAAAAGATTCTGGCAAACCGTCAGGCGACTCAGAAGGGGAAAGCAGTGTGCCACTAGCACTGTATATAGTGGAGATGGTGTGCTGCTGACTTCGACTGAAGACGTCATTGGGCGGTGGAAGGAATACTTTGAGGACCTTCTCAATCCCACCGACACGTTCTCCAGTGAGGAGGCTGAGTCTGGGGACATGGGAATAGGCTTGTCCATTACTGAGGCCGAAGTCGCTAAGGTAGTTAAGAAGCTCCTTGGTGGCAAGGCTCCAGGAGTGGATGAGATCCGCCCTGAGTTCCTCAAGGCTCTGGATGTTGTGGGGCTGTCTTGGCTGACACGCCTTTTCAACATTGCGTGGACATCAGGGGCGGTGCCACTGGATTGGCAGACTGGGGTGGTGGTGCCTCTTTTTAAAAAAGGGGACGTAGATCGACCGGTAAATCGAGAGCCTTGCCTTATGGCTCAGCTCTTTCTTTACGGAGGGTGTGTTCCAACTACAGGGGAATCACACTCCTCAGCCTCCCTGGCAAGGTATATGCAGGGGTACTGGAGGAGAGAGTCCGGCTTATAGTCGAACCTCGGATCCAGGAGGAACAGTGCGGGTTCTGCCCTGGTCGTGGAACACTGGACCAACTCTTCACCCTCTCCAGGATTCTGGAGGGTTCATGGGAGTTTGCCCAACCAGTCCACATGTGCTTTGTGGATCTGGAGAAGGCATTCGACTGTGTTCCCCGGGGTATTCTGTGGGAGGTGCTTCGGGAGTACGGGGTACATGGCTCTTTGCTACGAGCCATTCAGGCCCTGTACAAACAAAGCTGGAGTTTGGTTCGCATAGCCGGCAGTAAGTCAGACTCGTTCCCAGTGAGAGTTGGACTCCGTCAGGGCTGCCCTTTGTCACTGATTCTATTCATAATTTTTATGGATAGAATTTCTAGGCGCAGTCAAGGGATGGAGGGTGTCCGGTTTGGTGACCTCAGGGTCACATCACTGCTGTTTGCAGATGATGTGGTCCTATTGGGGACATCAGGCCGCGAACTTCAGCTTTCGCTGGATCGGTTTGCAGCCGAGTGTGAAGCGGCTGGGATGAGAATCAGTACCTCTAAATCCGAGACCATGGTTCTCAGGCGGAAAAGGGTGGAGAGCCCTCTCTGGGTCGGGGTTAGGCTCTTGCCTCAAGTGGAGGAGTTCAAGTATCTCGGGGTCTTGTTCACGAGTGATGGTACAAGGGAGCGGGAGATTGACAGGCGGATTGGTGCTGGGTCAGCAGTGATGCGGGCTCTTTACCGGTCTGTTGTGGTAAAGAAAGAGCTGAGCCATAAGGCAAGGCTCTCGATTTACCGGTCGATCTACGTTCCCACCCTCACCTATGGTCTTGAGCTTTGGGTAATGACCGAAAGAATAAGATTGCGAATACAAGCGGCCGAAATGAGTTTCCTCCGCAGGGTGTCTGGACTCTCCTTTAGAGATAGGGTGAGAAGTTCAGTCATCCGGGAGGGACTCGGAGTAGAGCCGCTGCTTCTTCACGTCGAGAGGAGCCAGCTGAGGTGGTTCGGGCATCTGGTTAGGATGCCTCCTGGACGCCTCCCTCGGGAGGTGTCACAGGCGAGTCCACCTGGGAGGAGACCCCGGGGAAGACCCAGGACACGCTGGCGTGACTATATCGCCCAGCTGGCCTGGGAGCGCCTCGGAATCCCCCTTGGAGAGCTGGTGGAAGTGGCTGGGGAAAGGGAGGTCTGGGCTTCATTGCTTAGGATGCTGCCCCCGCGACCCGAACCCCGGACAAGCGGAAGATAATGGATGGATGGATGGATGGATGGATGCTTCAAAGTTGCAGCTGAAACCCTCCACCCGAATATTCTGCTGTTATTAGTTAACCCATTTAACCAGATTTAATCTCATCTCAGCCCTTATTGACTAAGCTTTCTAAAATATTTTTATTACCAAGCAAAGCTGTGTAAGTACACTAATCATTTTCATGACAGAGATGAGTTCGTCTTCTTCTATACAGAAAGTAATCAGTAGGATGGAACCTGTTAATATTTTAGTAAATCAATCATGAACTTCAGTACTGTTCAGTTATTTATTTATAAAGTGACTGTTCATTCAGTTCATTCAATGTTCATTCAGATTTTAAAGAGTTTTAACATCAGGATATTAGAAAAAATCTGTGCTTTTGTTATATATGTAGGTATCATGTAAGAGCCCATGCTTTCATCTTGCTGCTATAGTCTCTTTGTCTGCCGGGCTCGTGTGCAGCAACTGGCTGCATGTTCATCTCAGCACCTACAATGCAGAGCAGAGTGTTCAGCAGAAAACCTTCATAATGTGCTTGATCTGTCTGCTGTATCAGTCATCACAGACACTGTTGAGTAATATCTTCAAGTCGACTTTCTTATTTATCTCTTTATTTTATTGTATATGTCATCTCCCGTGTGTGGACCGCTGCCTTCTCATGATAAAACGGTTCAAACAAGCTTATGAAGCAGTTTGAGTCTTCATTTCAGACGAGTTTATTTTATGAATGAAACTTAAAGAGAACAACAAATCACTTCGTTTGTAATCATAAACATCACTTATTGCTCCTTTAAAAGATGATGTAAAAATTCTTTTACAATGAAAATCCACAGCACTAAACAGTCCTTATCTGATTTATTCAAAGAACAAGTTTATATTTAAAACACAAAAAACTTAAAAGGAAAAAAAACAAAAAGGAAAAACTCTGAAACCTTAGAAAATCCCATCGTTGTACTCTGAGTCTTTATACTCTGTGCACAATGATCAGCTCAGAGAAGAGAGGAGTACAGAATTAACACATCACAGCAACAGATTCAATACTTAAATCATAAGAAACTCCAGATACAGAGTTTAACATGCTGTCTTTATTATTCCTGTGTGGAAAATATTGGAATAAGAGAGATTTCATTTTTAAACTATAAAATAAGTAATAATATTACCCAGAGAATGCACCATATGTATTAATGATCTCTAGCAATCTAGGAATCGACTGCTTTGGAGAACTTACAAATAATAAAACATCGTCAGCATATAAGGAAATTTTATGCTGGCGATTCCCCAGAGTAATACCTTGAATGTCCATATTCTACCATATGGCTATAGCAAGAGGTTCCATAGCAAGTGAGAATAATAATGCACTCATGGGGCAGCCCTGTCTAGTACCACGACCGATATTGACATTTGTAGACCTACAGCCATTTGTTATAACAGCTGAAGATGGGGAAGTGTAAAAAATCTGCATCCATTTGATAAAATTATCCCCCAAATCAAATTTAGACAAGGTAAAAATTAAATAAGGCCATTCCAGGCAATCAAAGGCTTTCTCAGCGTCGAGTTAAATAACTAAAGACTCTGGGCAATATAAAGATGCATGGTGAATGATATTTAGTAGCCTCCTGACGTTATGTGAAGAATATCTGCCCTGAACAAACCCCGTTTGATCATTAGCGACAAGAAATGGCAAAACCTTTTCTAATTTTAGGGCAAGAATTTTAGCTAATAATTTAAAGTCTACATTAAAAACAGAAATCTCTGCTGTATATCATATAATTCAAGCTCCAACGTCCTCTGTTCTAGTCTACTATTCTTTCTTTGACTAGCTGTGTAGGCTATCACCAAACCTTTGTGAGACCATTTAGTTTCAAATTCAGAAAAAAATCTGAAATGAATGACATTTTTCCATTTTTAGTAAGGAATTCTTACTTAAATGGACAAGCTGCCTCTGACATCACCACATTACATTTGATGACATTCTCTGTTCACTCTGCAAGACTCACTGACCAATTACACAACTCAAAGTCATACAACATGAGAAATTTGAATGGGACTCAAATTTGAGAAATTGCGAAGCAGGTGTGTGAGCCATGTGCAAGCATAGCCTAGTTAATCTCTCGCATTCTAGAAACCAGCCATGACTAATTCTGGCTGTATGTCTTATTGAAAGGTGCACCTTCGCACCGTTCTTAGCCAGTGAGATTAAATCCTCCTCTAGTATGTTCTGGTACATTGCGTGCTTAATCATGTTTTGCATCTATTTTATTTGGATAATATTTTAGAAGTCAGGCTGGTTGGTGGTCCTCACCGCTGCTCTGGGAGGGTGGAGGTGCTTCATGGAGAGACCTGGTCCACAGTCAGGGGTGCAACTACATACTTTCTGAGGTGGATGCAAACATATTATCGGCGCCCCCCCCGCCCCCCCCAAAACCCCGCCCCTTAACTTAAAGTGACTGAAAAAAATTAAAATTAAAATCAAATATTTAAGCAGGCTAGCTAAAATAAGGAACTTTATAAACAGAATACAAATTAAATGGTAAGAGCAAAAAACAAGCAATGAGGATTTAATTAAGAAGAAATAAAATAATTCAGAATAAACTGATAAGTGGACAGGCTAAAATGTAACGCAATAAAATAGAGATTAACAATTAGAATAATAAAATATAAGCACAAAGAAAGAGGGTTAAAACACCAAGTTTATATAAAAAAGTAAATTATGGAAATAAAATAAAAAGTAAAACAGAAGACAGAATAAATAAAAGGAAGAAATAAATGAAATAAAAAGGTAAAAGGCGAAAAGTATGGAATAAAATAAATAAAAAGGTAAAACAGAAAATTAAATAAATAAAAGGACAAAATAAATAAAAATGTAAAGGAAAACTCAACTAAAATAGTTACAGGCTGAATGTGTCTGAATGTGGCTAGAAACTAAGAGTTTAAGATGATTTAGTGACACCAGCGAGCTGAGCTTTAGACCAGGCTGCCACGGTTAGGATATTAACTAGAATGTTGACTAGCTAGGTTAGCTAGCTAAACAGGCTACTATAAAGAGCTATGGCTTGACTAATGTCACTCGTTTTGAAGTTAAACCGAGAAAATAACCAGTTCAGGGTTAATCAGGTCGTAGCTGGAGAACCAAGTTCAGCTTTAACATTAGCTTGCTGCCTCACTGCTATCATTCATCTGGCTGGCTGGGTAATATTAATATGGCTAGCCTTAGCTAGCACAGTAACATACATCTTAAACTGAAAAGGCGATCTCTTCTGATTGTGTGAATCTATTCACGGTGAAGTACGGGATCTTTGGGGGAACTATGGAAGGTTTGACCTCTATTAGATTCCTTTATTTTTGAATAAGTGCATTTGGGAATGCAGCAGTGAGGCAGCTTTGCTAGAACCCAGTGGTCCAACGCTACTTTCGTACCCTACAGTCTCGTTTTGGTAGACAAAGGTGACGTAGGTGAATAACTGACCAACCTGCTTTCAACCACTTTGAGAAGCTTTTCTTCATCCCTACAACATCTTTTTCTCTCTCCCGCTTCCGTTTTCTGTTTTGTGCCCCGGAGAGCTTTTTTTCTGCCCCTCCATCCTGAACACCCTGCAGGTACTTGCGCCACGACGGAAAAAAAAAAAAAAAAAACACACGCCTTGACGCGTTCCCTATGGGGCTCGTTCCCCATCGCCTGTGTTTGGGTGCTGTGCTGTTTTTTGATGTGTATTATCATACTTGAACAAACAGCTCTTACAGAAAATGCAGACTAGAAATAATTTTCCGGCATCGTTTTGGCGCCCCTCTAGTGCAGCGCCCATATGCGCCGCATACGCTGCACACCCCCTTTTTGCGCCACTGGTTACATGGACTTGTGTGTTGCACTCCCAGTTGTTTTGGAATAATAAACCATGCATAGTTACCGCACTGCTAACGTGACTCAGTCCCATTCTGCCAGTGACATACAGTAACGTGGTGTCAGAAGTCAAAAGGAAAAACAAAGAAGTTAAAGCAGACTAAAAGAAGGAAAAACCATGAAAATGGAAGGAAACAGAGAGGGAGGAGCAATGGTGCCAGTTTGAACAATGCTAACGCTAATAAATGCTAATGCTAATAAATGGCCGAGATGGCTGAAACGCTATGAACGCTATATAATAGCAACTGAACTGAACAAGAAATCAGAGGAATTTCAAGTGAATGCATTCATGTACGATGTGGGTGATGAAGCCGAGGACATCTTAAATATGTTACCACCTAACTGAGGAGCAGAAAAAGTCATGTGAGACAGCATGGAGCATTGTGTTTGCAGAAGGAACATCATTTTCGAAGATGCCAAGAGCCAGATGAAAGTGTTAATTCGTTTAGAACAACTGTAGGTTACATACACTGGTGGAACACTGTGAGTTCAGGGCTCTGAGAGAACAGCTTATGTGATGCTAAGCTAACAGAAAACTTACAGCTGGACAGTGAGTTGACAGAGTGCAGCGGTAAAAAGTGGTAGCCGGTGCTACAGGGGACAGAGCAGCTGGCAGGGTTGAAACATTATTCAAAAAGAACAGTGAGAGGCCAAAATCAGAAAAGTGGCGCAAAGCCATCCGAATGCACCAGGTGTGGACACATGAAAAAACATTGCTGGAAAGTTTGTCCAGCTCATGAGTGCAGCAGGTGTCATATAAAAGGGCACTTCACAAAGAAATGCAGATCAAGCAGTGGCGTCCATAACATTACAGAGGCACAGTAAGAGTGCAATGAGGAGGATTTTGCTTTCTTGGGAGAAATGTGCTCTGAAGAGGAGGAGGAGTGGAATGAACTATTGTAGTTAAACAGGGAAAAGACTGTGTTTAAGCTGGACACAGGAGCCACTGTCACAGCAATTCCAAGCAGCACCTACTCCATCAAAAGCCATGGGACACTGCAGACAGCAAGAAAAGCATTATATGGACCAGCAAAATCACAAACTGCATGTTAAAGGACAGTTTAAAGGCAAGATGAGCTTCGAGCACAAAACAACAGAACAAGACATTTATGTGGTTGTCAGACTGTCCAAACCATTACTGGACCTCCCTGCAATAAAAGTCCTTGCACTGATGAAGCGAGTCCACACGGTGAGGATTAGCACAGTATCCCACAGTGTTTTCAGGCTTGGGGAAATTGAAAGAGCCAGATAGAGTTGGAGCCAGGGCGGTTCCATATGCTCTGTCCACGCCATGCCGAGTGCCCCTGCCTTTGCAAGAGAAAGTGAAAGCAGAATTCAATAACATGGAAGACATGGGGGTATTTTAGAAAGTTACCAAACCCAAATGATGGTGTGCCGGCATGGTTGTAACACCCAAGGTTCTGTGTCGATCTCACACGTCTGAATAAGTGGGTACGGCAAGAGAGACACATTTTTCTTGCAGTTGACCATACGCTAGTCATGCTGGCTGGGGCGAAAGTTTTCACGAAGCTGGATGCCACCTCCAGCTTCTGGTAAATCCTATTATCAGAGGAGAGCTCACTCCTCACAACATTTGTCACCCCATTTGGGTGATATGGGTTCAACCGTCTGCCATTTGGGATTTCATCTGCCCCAGAGCACTTCCAGCGTCACATGTCACAGATGCTGGAAGGTGGCAAAGGTGGCATGTGTCATGCTGATAACGTTGTGTATGGAGAGGACATGCAACAACACAACACAAGACTGCACAGGGTCCTACAGAGGCTGAGGAAAGACAGACTCACACTAAACAAAAAATGTGAGTTTGTCAAAGACAGCATTATGTTTGTGGGCCACCGAGTCACAGCAGATGGTGTGTCACCAGATCCAGACATGATCAGAGACATCATGGAGATGCCAGAATCGACTGGAGTAGGAGGGGTGAGGAGAGTAATGGGTATCGCCAACGACCTGGGCAAGTTTTACCTCACCTGGCATCATACACACGCCCAATTCAAGAGCTACTCAGTGAGAAAATGAGTGGTGCTGGGAAGCACCACAAAAAGAGGCATTTAAGAGACTGAACAACAAACTGAGCTCACCACGGGTGTTAGCCCAATACTCCTCAACAGCAGATGCTTCATCTTCAGGCTTAAGGGGTGTCCTGAGTCAATGACAAGGCAACAGGACAATCAGTTTATTTCCAAGGGTCTCACAGATGCTGAAAAACATTATGTGCAAATAGAAAAGGAGGCTTCGCCAGTGACATGGACGTGTGAATGCATGTCATCTTACCTGCTGGGACTAAAATTCAAGATAGAGATCATAAGCCTCTAGTGCCACTAATGTGTTGAGGTTCCGTTTAAGGCTGATGAAGTGCTCCATTGTGCACGTCCCTAGTACTAGTGCCTAGTTACTTCCAGCGAGCTCAGTCTCCTCCTGTGCTTTTCTCAAAACATGCACTTTTCTTCCAGTCAAAGAACGTCTTCAGGCTGACAGTTTTAAAATATTTCTGATAGAATGTTAGTCATCTCATCAGCCATTGGACAGTGAACTGTGTTCCAGCCTTTCAGACAGTTCCACATTAGATCTTGTTTGAAACATGAAAGTAAGACAAGAACAGGAAGAAAATAATCATTATTACAGAACAGGTGCGGTTTTAAAAGTTTTAAGTTAAAATTTCTCAAGATTTCTATGTTGTGTAGAGCTTCTGTGCTAAGAAAAGACACGAAGGAAAATTGTTTAGAATATGGCCTGCATTTTAAATCAGTTACATTAGTGATTTATGAAATCAGTGTTTTTATATAAATAAATTCGCAGATGTTTAATATGAGTTAACACATTTGTGTGGATTTTAATATGTATTATAATATACATATAATATAATATGTCCTTTCTAAAAGGAATTGGATATCATAAGTGGACAATTTTAATTGAAAAAGTATCATTTTGAATTGAATATATTTTAAAAAGCATAGGCTTACCTTTGAGCTGGGTTTTCTGATGAGGCTGCAAGGTTGGTGGGTGTAGAAGTCTGGCCAGGTGGGCTCACTGAAGCAGACTGGGCTTTCTTCTTTAGCTTTTCTTCTGCAGTGAGAGCTGCTTCTGTCCCCAGCATCTCAATGACAGTCAAAAGGAAACTCTTCATCACTGATTTTGGGACAGATATCAAAATTTTTGTGCAGAGAGATGCAAACTCCACTTTTATTCCCCGTTTTATGGAAACATAAATAAAGGAATAATCAGTGACATGTTTCAGGATTTATTGTTATATTGTATGCAGCATCTTACAAACTGAAGTGAACAAAGTCTCTTGCATTTGTCATTATACTTTCAATACTTACTGCATTTGGCACATCGTTCATCAAAGCTCTCTATTTTTTAGAAAACATTAAATACCTTACATTATTGAAATTAACAATAAATAAATAATTCAAAGAAATTAATTCAGATGAAGTGACTGTCTGTGTCTGTCTGTCTGCCCTGCGATGGACTGGCGACCTGTCCAGGATGTATCCTGCCTTCCGCCCGATGACTGCTGGGATAGGCTCCAGCACCCCCCGCGACCCTGACGGAGAAGCGGCTTAGAAAATGGATGGATGGATGGATGGACTATTCACGTTATCATAACAGAGAATGAAACTGAAGACCAAAGAAGAAACATTCTTCACTCAGACTGCAAACGATGTCCAGGATGTCCTCGCAGCATTTTAGCTTGTATTGAGGAGGGGGTCCTGTGTGGGCTTGCCTGCAGTTTCTTCTACAGTGTTTTTGATTACTTATTGATTCTGCGATGTTTTACGCTTTTCTGACGTTTCTACAGATCAAATAATGATTAAAAACGGTCACTATGACAGTAATTCCAGACTTTTGAACGCTCATGAATGTTGTCTACAGTACATTAGAGATGATATCAGCATGTTAACTCTTGTTTTGAGCTATTTAAAAATAGCTTTTTTACACAGGAGACAGTTGACAGTACAAGTCTGTGATGATGAATATAGATTTCAGCACGTGCTAGCTCACAAACTCACATACAAACTGTGTAGCTGATTTTGGGCCGTTACTGTTTTAGTTCAGTACAGATGAAATCCCTCATGCTGTCTGTGATGCTGTCTGAGCTCTATAATACATATACACATAATACATATATATACATATATAATATATATACACAGTCTACGTGCTCAGTGCTCTCTGTTAACTCTCTTACTCACACAATAACTTCAGCAGTCTAAACATCATCTACCGCTCTTTAGAGCAGTTAGTTAATACATCACATCAAATGAAATTGTACTATAATAAGGAAGAGATTATAATACAGAATATATTATAATACTATAATAAGGAAGAGACCAGGGGTCATGACGTCACCTTTCTTTTCAGCACAGTTGTCTCTTTGGGCAACAATTAAGTAGAGACATTTTTAATTTGATTCAATGATAATAATAACAATAATAATAATAATTATTATTATAATGTGCCTTTCTTAAACTCATGGTTATCTTCCAACACATTAAAAATACAGAAAATGTATTTGTCTAAATATAAAATCATCCCAACAGAACTGACATTTAGTTCAGTCTAAAACTCTATTCTTCAATAAACCTTTAATATCTAATTCAGGTCTGTCTAAATGCAGCTCCTCTATGATGCTTCATGTAGAGCAGGTTGTAAAAGTAAAGACACTGATTTGCTGCAGGTGTTGGCTTTGGTGGACACTGAAACAAAGACACGACCTAAACAGATGATGTAGTTTGAGTTAAATAAGTAGATTTATATGTTTGAGGTCTGAATACAGGAATCAGCTTTGTAAATAAAGACTAAGACACTCAATATAGATTCATTTTCTATTCAGTTTCTCCTATATGGGGCTGAGAGAGGGGAGACCATGGGCAGAAGAGAATTTGATTCAGCACGGTCAGTTTTATTAACTGTGTCTCAAAGAAAAAAACAGCAACAACCAGGAGAAATCAGAAATAGTCAATAACAGTCTCTTTAAAATAGGGTTCTCTGCTGACGCTGGTCGCTCATCTCTCTCTCTCTCTCTCTCTCTCTCTCTCTCTAGTAACGCTGGGAGAGAAGACTGTCTAAGGCAAGTCAATCTAGGGAGCAGGGCTCGATTCAGTCTCCTGTAAATTGAGAGAGGGGGGGCTGTGGTCATGCAGTCTCTGGCTGTCCACAACAGGAGGTGCTGAACTTCAGCTGCTGTCAGCACCTTGGAGAGCTGCTCTTGATCATGAGGCTTGGGAAAATGGATCTGGTGGGAACCCTGGACCTAAGATTAAAACAAGTGACTCACAGTTTCACAGGTCAGTCAGTGACACAACCACATTTCAAGAGTTCAGCTAAATATTTTAACTTCTTACTTAATTTTTAAGTTATCACAACAGCTAGTGCACAAACATGTCATGGTTACATTATAACAAAAGGTGATATAATTAAAATATCAAAATTAATATTGTTTTTTTATTTGTTAATCACAAGAAAAGAAGAATCTGTAAATGATGAAATGATCTGACACTGTCGTTCATCTGAAAGACAGAGATTGTGTGAAAATACTCATAATTTAAGTAGTAAAACAGCATTCAAACACAAAAGCATGTCCATTAAAATATCATAAATAATGAGTTTTCAGGTGCAGATACTTTTCAGTTGTCCAGTTTGTATTTGATCACACACATATAAGAATGTGCTCTATTAGACACTGTGTGTTTACTTTCCACAGTTTATCTGTTCAATGTGTGAAATGAAGGGGAAACAAGTGCTTATACTTGTTTTCATGGCTTAGAGCTTCAGCATCTGTATCTGAGGTACGTGTATCTGAGAGATAGTGAATAAAACTTTGAGTGTTGCAGCATTTTGATAGTGAATTGTAAATGCCCTGGGCTTATTTTTGTATTTAAACACACATATAAGATTATATAAAGCATTGTGTGTAAGCAACTCTGTTTTAGTTTTGAGCATCTGGACGGTCGCATCATTCTTAAAACACAGTCAGACAGATGTAGAGAGGACAGATTACTTCCAGTCCTGTATAGAGAGCAGTGTGGCACTAATCATCTGTTTCTTGTCTCCACTAAAAGAAATGTAGCTGTACTTATTTTCTGAATGAATAAAGACTGTTTTATATAAAAAAGGCTCTACATCAAAATAAAGAGGACATAGTTTATTTATCATTGATAACAAAACTCATTTATCACTAGACCTCCTGTGCACTTGAATCACTTCCTCTACCATTCACACTCATGTACATCTGGACTGTAACAGCATACAGGACATCTCCTTCAACAACATGGGAAAATTATGTAAAATCTGCTTGTCATAATGTTGGACTTTGGTGCAGCAGTAACAGCATCATCATAGTTATCATGTCTTCTGTCAAAATGTAGAGATAAATGTCATTAAATCAGCTTCAGTATCATCAGTGACTGTGTTCAAAATGAGATTACAGTGTTGTTACAAGTCATAACTGTTTCAACAGCTGAGCTCTGACCAGCAGTGATGATAACATAATTATCTGCTACATCCTCTACATCAAAGCACAGATATTTAGAACATCAAAGCTACATTTTGAATGACTGTAGGTGTCTGCAAGCAGCAGTATTTATCAGCTGTTTCAAACATTATCTTTAAATACATTGACATTTGCTTTAGCACTAATAACTTTTAACTTTTTTTTTGGACATAGTCTGATTTAAAAATGCTGTTCCTGAATTGGGGTCTTGGCATTGAGGAAAGGCTTGTGTGGCCTAGGGCTCTTCAGAGCTAAGTCATGTGAGTATTATACTCCTGTTAGGGTCTCCCAAGGCAAACAGGATACTAACACGATCCAAAATCCCTATGATCAAAGGATGCAATTTATTGTGTATCCTGGTTGGGAGACTGTTACTGAGACCTACCCTTTGAACCAGGCCTTGGGGTAGTGTTCCTCTGCGAGTGCCTGGTGGCCAAGCAACACATGCAACCCACCTGGGCTCAGCTCAAAAAGGCAAAGCTGGACACCATGTGGGCCCACCACCTGCAAGGTTTAGCATAGGGTACAGGTGCAGGCCTTATAGGCAGTCCTTGGTGAGAAGGTCCTTGGTGGCATCGACCCCTGCAGTGGAAATTGACTTTTGGCATGTGGGACGTAACCACACTGGTGGGAAAGGAGCCAAAGCTTTTGGCGGGAGGCTAAGAGGTACCAACTAAATGTAGTTGTGCTCACCTCCATTTCCAGTGTTAACTCTGGAACCAAACACCTTCATAGGGTAGGTCCCTCGCCTACTCAGAAGTTGCACAGGGTGAGAGGTGGGGATATTCACAATGGCTGGCTACTGCGCAGTTGAAGTTTATCCCATAGAACAAGAGGGTCACCTCAATGCAAATAAAAACACATGGAGCAAAACTGACTGTTGTGTGTGGTTATGAACCATACAACAGTTCGGAGCATTCAGCCTTCTGTTTTAGACATTGAGATTAAGTGATGTGTTGAGCTGTCAACCAGTAACCGTCTAGTGGTGAGTTGTATCAGATAGCAGGGAAAACATGACAATATGTTTAAAACCTACATTGTGGAAGCTGCTAAGCATAACTGTGGCCAAAAGCTTGTTGGTGCATTTCAGGGCAACAACCCAGGAACCCATTGGTGGACTGTTTGGCCTGGAGGACTTAAGACTCAGCAGATAGGTACCAAGGGGTAAAATAGGCAACAGCAGCTGTGGTGGAAAAAGCTAAACCCAAAACACAGGAGGAGTTTGGAGAGGCCATGTAAATAGATGTTCTGTTTGCTTTAAGGAGGTTCTGGACAACTGCTCGGTGACTCAGGAGTGGTCGGAGTGGTTTTGCTCAAGCTGTTCTCAGCAGGGGTGGAGAAATCTTGACTTTTAACACTGCTGATCAGTGGAAGAAGTTCAGGAACTCCTAGACTCAAGAGACATGCCTCTATCATGGGAGTCAGGGCATGGCAAGGCACCAGGGGCGGTTGAGATTTGCCTAGAAATGCTTGCTTATGAATGCTGTGGGGCTGTCAAGGCTGACATGCCTCTGCAGTGTCACATGGACCTCGGGAATAGTACCCTTGGACTGGCAGACCATGGTGATGTTCCCTATTTTTAAGAAAGGGGAGCAGAGCGTGTGAATTTGATGCCTGCAACACATTCCAAAGAAGTTGGGACAGGGGCATGTTTACCACTGTGTTACATCACCTTTCCTTTTAACAACACTCAATAAGCGTTTGGGAACTGAGGACACTAATTGTTGAAGCTTTTGCAGGGAGGCCAGTCTGGTACCCGCACGAAGCCACGCTATTGTAACACGTGCAGAATGTGGCTTGGCATTGTCTTGCTGAATTGTCATTGGAATTTGGGTTGTAAACATAAAAACAAAAAGTAACAAGAATTTCTTGGGTCTGTATTTTTCCTTGACACCTTCACAGCCAGTACAGTGATTTGTTAATATCATCAATTACATCATGAGCACAATTTCATGAAGCCCTGATTGGTCAAACCAGTAGTTGCTTTTAACTATATATAATACTGGGCTTCCTCGAGGAGAGGCCTGGAAATGGTTAAATAAACACAATAACATCAATAA
Source organism: Pygocentrus nattereri (assembly GCF_015220715.1). NCBI lineage: Eukaryota > Metazoa > Chordata > Actinopteri > Characiformes > Serrasalmidae > Pygocentrus > Pygocentrus nattereri. The sequence continues at coordinate 45,908,683 of NC_051211.1, forward strand.
AATCAAGGCAGTTGGTGTCCCCAAAGCACCAGTGCTTCTAGAACTTCTAGAACATTTTATAATTAATCTGTTTTCACACCACCTTGTTGCTGGTGACTTTGGAGGCCTTTTAACAATCAAATGAAATAAACCACGTTATGAAAGAGGAAAATAATAAATCATTCAAATTTGATCAAAACATAAACGGTGGATTAATAATTGGATGATCTGGTTTGACATCACTACTAAGTTTTATAAAAGATTGAAAGGCACGGCTTAAACTCATACCTGTCTTTCTTTCATATTGATTCAAAATGTTCTCTGGTCTTTATTTAAGGCCAACTACATAACATTTACACTTATTTGAGGTAAATCAGGTCTATACACCAAAACAAATGGTAGAATGAAGCTGGTTAATGGGTTTTTTAATCTTTCATCACAAAATTAATTCCATTCTGTCAAACCAAACTGACTTTGTCATATTTATTCAAAGATATTTTCTTTTATTACATTCTGTTTTATAATGACCAAATAATTGATTATCAGTATATAAGGAAAACAATAAAAAACAAAGAAACAAATAAAAAAAGAATTAAATCTCAGCTAAAATAATAAATAATGGGTTGGTTTTCTGGTCTGAGAATTCTGGGTCCTCTCAGACTGTTCCCTCACTGTCTTGGGGTGATGAACACTGTTCAGATTGCCTTTATTGGGGTTAAAGTCCCTCTTTAACAACAGAAAACCATGTTTATACTCTGTGTATCTTTACACTCCATGTAACCTGAGACTATACTTAATCAAAGATAATATACTCTGCTGTTTTTTTTTTTTAATCTATTTTCTGTTTTTATGTAGACAACACAGTAAGCTAAAGCTTTTCCTCCTAAAAGAGTAACACAACATTTCTGAGACACAAAGTGACAAATAAACAGTTATCAGTTATACTGCTGGTCAAAATATAAAAAGCACACTGGAGAGTTACCTCTCTGACCATAGCAGGACATTCTATTACACACTTAATTCATAAGAAACTGAAGATAGAGAAATTGACTTGCAGCTGTGACTAAGGCTCTAGGGATGCATAATACTCACATAATAATCATACAATCAGAACAGAAAAACCCTTTTACAGTTATAATGGCAGTTTTTGAGTGACAACAGTATGAATGTCTGTAATCCTCTCAACACTCAATTTTAACACCACCATATCCTATTTGACATGTGCAAAGCTACAATAAACATTGCTTATGCTTCTTAAGGTACGAAATATGATCTATAACAAAATCATTTATTGCGTCCGAAGAGGTTTGAATATAATGTCCCGAGGAAAGACACTGGCTGTGGTCTCTCAGTCACATGATTCATCTCTGTCTGAGGCTCGTCCTCCACATCATCATAATCTGTAAAATGAGAACATATCTCAAATAATCTTTTTTTTTTTAGTACACTGTATTACTTTGGTAAAAGTTAACCTCCTCAGGTAAGTAGATCTCTAGGAGCAGAGTTAGTAATCACTGCTGCTTTCCAACAATAAACAATGATGCAAATGCAGGTCCAGAAAGCTAAAATTCTCCAGACTGTTAAAATTCCCCAGAATTTCGTTTGAACTGTTTATACATGTCTAGCACTGCTCTGAGGTAATTAGAGAATCCAGGCAGTTGGTTTTACACCTCACCTGTACAGCAGATGCTTTATGTGATGTGGTTAGTATGGTGGGTAATGCCTCTTCCTTCTACGCTGTAGACTGGGGTTCAATCCCCAACTGGGTAAGCACCCTACACTATACCAATGAGAGTCCTTGGGCAAATCCTCACACTACCTTCGCCTACCTGTGTAAAATGATCAAACTGTATGTCGCTCTGGATAAGAGCATCTGCCAAATGCCAAAAAAGATGCACTAGATGCCACCAAACTCCAGTGCTTTTAGAACTTCTAGACCTTCCTAAGTGTGGCTTAAGCATAACCTGTCCTTGTATTAATTACTAATGTGGTTTATCTGTGCCTCGTCTTGCTTGCTTTTTAAGGAACTGGGGAACCAGTCTTGAAGCCTTCTGTCTGCTATGATTTTTTGCCTTGCATTTTATAAATATTCTGTTTTCTTGGTGTTTTAAACCTGTTATACTTTGGGAGCTGCTGAATGTGTGATGAAATTCTGCATGTATATGTGAAGCCAAAGGAAGTATGAAGAATTACTGTAGCCTTCTACAATGGAGTAGTGAAGCTGTGAAAGATGAGCTAGCAAGCTGCAACTGAGACAGTTCCCTAGAGACTCTTATAGCAACAGGTCTTCAACTAGATCAACTCATTCATGAGAGCAGAAAGCAAAGGAGACACATTAACATAGCTGCTCAAATATCCACACATCCCTTGTCAACAGCTCCCTTGGAGCCATCACAGTCTCCTCATGCTGGAGAAGAACCCATGCAACTGAGTCACTTTCGCCTTTCTCCATAAGAAAGTGGACACAGACACGATGAATGAGCCTGTGAGTTAAAAAGGCTCTTCTAACTGCTTAAACATTAACAAATATGGATATGTTTATTTATTAAGTGAACGACAACGCTGTTTATGTATCACCTTTTAGCCCTTCATCCTGTTCATTAGTGATGATATCCTCATTGCTCTCTCGAGTGTCCACTACACCAATTTGGAGAGATAAATATACAAGTTATTTTTTCTGTGTTGAAGCTTTGGTTTTAAATTGTAAATCAATCATTAATTACACAATAAGAAGACTTACTTTCCATAATGCTGGAGTTTGGTCCCATGGTAACAGCATCATCATAGACATCTGCTGAGTATTCGGTCACAATTTTGGGAAAAAAAGTCATTAAATCAGCTTCAGTATCATCAGTAACTGTGTTCATGTTTGAGATTACAGTGTTGTTACATTACAAGTCAAACCTGTTACAGCAGCTGAGCTCTGATCAGCAGTGATGACATCATCATAAATCTGCGCTAAGCCCTCTACAACAAAACACAGAGATATTTAAATTACATAAAACCGTATTTTACATGGTTGTATTTGAAGGTGTTTCAGACACAGCTGTGTGCTGGGTTTCTGTAACATTTGTTACTATCAATGTAGACTGTTTTGCATTTTTTAAGCGTTTACAAAATGATATTTTAATTTGAATAAAAATTAATACAATGGCTCGATTTTGCAGGTGTGATGGCCATATGTGGGCACCGAAATGCCTTCCTGCACTTATGTGTGGACCACTGTTGTAAGGGTCAGTAAAGCTCCACAAATGGTTCACAAAGACATTACAAATACAGATTATTCTATTTTCATAACATTAGTAATGATTTTAATCCCTACTTTATTTCTTCTTTCTCAACTAAAATCCCCAAACAGAAACACACCTGCTACACTAACAGAGATCTGTCCAGCAGTGATGACATCATCATAGCTGTCTGCTGTGTCCTCTTTTGCTGATTCACCTAAATCAAATAAAAGCAAACTGTATTTATAAACATAAAAAATGGATATCAAATCCCTAAATCACAATTACTCATTGGACAACAATGAAATGCAAAAAATGATAAGACTATAGAGACAAACTGCTGACTGAATGTCTGCCAAAAGGCAAATCTCAGTTGAAGTCCTACCTGAGTGCTGACCAAAGAGTCACTTCTGGAGTTATTTTGTTTTTTTTATTGTGTTTGTATGTGTATAAGTAAGAGAGGACATTAGGTGTGATGTGGATGAGAATTTTACTCTGAGCCCAAATGTTCTTGGCATAGAAGAGACATGGCTAAAACAAACTTGACTAAATGTATTTATTTGTGTTCATGTATTTATAATGAATTCTCTAATTTCTAAATGGTGAGTAATATTTCTCAGTTGTATGGAATTTCAGATCTTCTTACCCAAGTGGAGCTCCTCATCCACATCCTCATATCCTGAATGCTGTTCTTCAGAGGGGATACTTCCTGTTAGAGGAGAGCAGAACAGTGATGAAGCATGTTCAGAATACAGAACCCCCACACTTGTGTGTGTTGGAAGTGCTGTGGATCACTGTGAACTGGGTTCACAATCATGCATTGCAATCCCACACACACATTTATTCCCTCCATATAAATTTTAATTCTCTAAATACTGGTTTAATCCTAAACATTTCCATAACTGTGGCATATGAAACATACATACGGATAAATTATCTTATTTTTAAGCTGTGATTGTTATAATCACTAAAATGCCAAAAGTATTCATTTGTCTGTCTTCACACACATATGAACTTGAGTTACATCCCATTCTTAATCCACAGGGTTTAATATGATGCCGGCCCACCCTTTGCAGCTATAACAGCTTCAACTCTTCTGAGAAGGCTTTCCACAAGGTTTAGGAGTGTGTTTATGGGAATTTTTGACCATTCTTCCAGAAGTGCATTTGTGAGGTCAGACACTGATGTTGGACGAGAAGGCCTGGCTCGCAGTTTCTGCTCTAATTCATCCCAAAGGTGTTCTATAGGGTTAAGGTCAGGACTGTACAGGCCAGTCAAGTTCTTATACACCAAACTTGCTCATCCATGTCTTTATGGACCTTGCTTTGTGCACTGGTGCGCAATCATGTTAAAAAAGGAAGTGGCCATTCCAAAACTGTTCCCACAAAGTTGGGAGCATGAAATTGTCAAAATCTCTTGGTCTGATGACTCGTCCGTCGGATTGAGAGACGGAGAAGCTTGATTCGTCACTCCAGAGAACACGTCTCCACCGCTTTACAGTCCAGTGGCAGTGTGCTTTACACCACGGCATCTGACGCTTTAGATTGTGCTTGGTGATGTAAGGCTTGGATGCAGTATGCTTGGCCATGGAAACCCATTCCATGAAGCTCTATGCACCTCAGCATCCGCTGACCCCGCTCTGTCATTTTACATGGTCTACCACTTCGTGGCTGAGTTGCTGTTGTTCCCAATCACTTCCACTTTGTTTTAATACCACTAACGGTTGACTGGAAAGTTTAGTAGCAAGGAAATTTCACGACTGGACTTGTTGCACAGGTGGCATCCTATCACGGTACTATGCTGGAATTAACTGAACTCCTGAGAGTGACCCATTCTTTTACAAATGTTTGTAGAAGCAGTCTGCATGCCTAGGTACTTTTTATACACCTGTGGCCATGGAAGCAATTAGAACACCTGAATTCAATTATTTGGATTGGTGTGTTAACACTTTTGGCAATACAGTGTATCTCAGTGGAATGGAAATTGTCTCACACACGTTCTGGTCCTCTTACCTGTGAGAAGCTCCTCATCCACATTCTCATATCCTGAATGCTGTGCTTCAGAGAGGATACTTCCTGTTAAAAGAGAGCAGAAAAATCATCTGATTGATGTGGATCATTCCAAGCTACTGGTGGTTGACATCATCAGTTGACTTTGTATTTTGTTAAAACTTAGCCACAACAAAAATGAATTGAATACAATCATCTTTTGGTCTTGTTCCAATATCATGATTTACAATAACAAAAAGACTTCAATATAAGATGCATCTTTTCTTGGAATGCCTCCTCTCTCCTCAGTTTCTCAACTGATACGTCTTTACAGCTGCTGTGGAACATATGTTCTTAAGGCCTTTACACATTAAAAATTATTTATTGATGTAATGTTTTTCAGACAACAATACATTAATTAAAGCATGTATTAAAAATGATGACCTATTGGATTTTGTCTCGGAGGACAAAAGGGTCACCCTCAAAGCAAATTAAAATCTCAGGGAAGAAACCTATGACTACTGTGTGGGTTTATGCACCAAACAACAGTTTAGAGTATTCAAGCTTCTTGGAGCGAGTAGGTAGGTTCAGGAAAGGAACCCACCTACAGACTAGATTATCTTGCTGGAGACTAGTCATTGATTGAACATGTTTGAAAAGATGTTCAAAAGTGTATATGGTACCAGAGCTCTTTGAATCAAAGGTCAGTGATCAACTTTGTTATTGTTTCATCTGACGTAGGACCGTATGTTCTGGACACTCAGGTGAAGAAAGGTGTTGAACTGTCAACTGATCACCATCTGGTAGCGAGTTGGATCAGATTTCTGGCAAAACTGCCAGTCTGATCTCATACACCCAAGCGGACAGTGAGGGAGAGCTAGGAAAAACTGAGAGGTAGGTGACAGAGTCAAAATGAACAAAACCTTCATAGTGTAAGCCATCAGACATAACTGTAGCCAAGAGCTTGTTGGGGTGGCAACCCCAGAACCCCCAGTGAACAAGGGTGGTGAGGGAAGCCATTGAGTTGAAGAAGAAGACCTTTAAGGACTGGTGGGCTGGGATGACTCCTGACTCAGTAGATGGGTACAGATGGGGAAAAAAGGCAGCAGCAATTGTGGTGGCAGAAACAAAATCCAGAACATGGGAACAGTTTTGAGATGCCATGGAAAAAATTTTTGATTTGCTTCAAGGAGGTTCTCGACAATCATCTGGCGACTCATCAGAGTGGCTTTGCTAAAGTTGTACTCATCAGGGGTGGAGAAACTCTGAGTTCCAGAGCACTTTGAGAAACTCCTCACCCAAAAGACATGCCTCCCCCCATGGGGGATGGTAGTCTTTGAGGTACTTGGTATCACTGGGCACTGGGGGTGGATGAGATTTGCCTAGAAATGCTTATGGCTCTGGATGCTGTGAGGCTATCATGGATGACATGTCACACGGACCTCAGGAATAGTACCCTTTAAATAGCAGACTGGGCTGGTGGTCCCTGTTTCAAAGAAAGGGGACTGGAGAGTGTGTTCCAATTACCAGTCTATGACGCTGCTCAGCTTCCCTTTGAAAGTTTATGCCAAGGTGCTGGAAAGGAGACTCAAACCAGTGGTCGAACCCCTGACTAAAGAGGAAGAATTTAGATTATAACCCGGCTGTTGAAAAATGGACCAGCTTTACACCCTTACTTGGATTATTCAGGGGGCATGGTAATTTGCTAACTCAGTCTACATGTGGTTTGTGGACTTCAATAAGACTTACAACCAGATTGTGTGGGAGGTCCTATGGGAATATGGAGTGCCAGGGCCACTACTCCGGGCTGTGTCCGTATACTCAGCATTTAGTTGGATTCTGTCAAGGTTGTGCCTTGTCTCCACTTCTGTTTGTGATATTCATGGACAGGGTATTGAGGTGTAGCTAAGGTCAGGAAATCATTATGTATGGATGCTGGATGGTACCATCTCTGCTTTTTGCAGATGATGATGTCCTTTTGCCACCATCACATGGGTGCCTATAACAGCAAAACAGTAAACCCACACAAACCACCCCACAGCCTAGCACAGAGGATACAGCCCCCCCTTTTCAGAAAAGACATCCTGACAACCTCACAAAGTCTGAGAATACTCTATGGACACAAGCCCTCACAATCTCTCTGCAGTAGGGATTTGGAATGTTTACGCCCCAGTAAACGAACACGCTGTACAACACATGCTTCTTGGCAATTCTTGCTGCTGTCCTCTCTTAGGGCTGTACACAACAGCAGAGAGAGACTGAGCGCTGTGTCCTCCTCCCCAGCATATAGGATCTCCTCAGAGCATCAATCCTTACTTTACTGGAGCTGGAGCTCCAGGATACTCAGCCTTGACCAACCACACCACCAGCACACATCTTAGACTAATCAGGAACAACAATTCACAAGCCTTATGTCTCTGCCACCACGAGTGCGGCAAACCCATAAGGTTCCACGCTTGGCCACTCTGCATGGCCAGGCCTCTTCATGTCCATGGGTAATAGTGGGTCACTACACTAATACTGCAGCCATGGGCTACAGATCAGATAAAATGTGGGAAAAAAGTTCATGTTAACTATTTAGACACAGCCATGGACTCTTATTGACTCTCTGTTGACACACTTGCTCACTCACTCACTTGGCCTCCCGGTTATACTAATTCAATTGGTCACTTATTCATTCATTCACTAATCACCTGATCATACACTTGACGATGTGGTCACTTGGTCACTTGGTCATGCACTCTGTCACTCATTTGCCTAGTCACTCAGTCATTAACTCACTCACTTGGTGACTTGGCTACTCATGCAGTTACTTACTCATTCAGTTATCAAGCTACCAATCACTCAGTCACTTGGTCACTCATTTGGTTACTCACTCAATCACATTCTGATCACAGTTCATTCTGTTGCTTACTCAGCCACTCATTTAGTTACCTAATGATTTGGTAACTCTTTAGCTTGTTCATTTACTAGGTTTCTCGCTGAGCACTCAGTCAGTCACTGACACTGACGCTTTGTCATTTATTCATTACTTGGTCATTCACTCACTTGATCACATGGACAATCAGTTACTCAATCCATGACTAAATAAGTCGCTACTCGTTATTTTACTCACATGGTCTCTCAATCAATCACTCAATCATCTTCTCAGTAACTCACTTAATAGGTCACCTAGTCACTCATTTGGTCACTCACTCAGTGATTCATCAGTGGTCCAACAGTAACTCGCTTGGCACCTGATTTGATTTGGTCACTCACTTGCTGACTCACTCATCAATCATTCAGTTAATCACTGTTTGATGAGCTCTCACAGTCAGTGACAGTCACACACACACACACACACACACACACACACACACACACACACACACACACACACATTTGGTAACTCTAGCTTAGTCTCTCTCTCTCTCTCTCTCTCTCTCTCTCAGACACACACACACACACACACACAGTGTTACCCCACTCTCTCTATTTCTTTTATCCTCTCTTCCTCTCATCCTCTCTCTCTCTCTCACACACGCACACACACACACCTGCAGCTGTGTGGTTTCTCTGTATGAACAAAAATGGAAATTTAACAGGAATTATACAGTTTAACTTTAGCTGCCTAATAGATGCTTATCAGCAGAATTACCTCCTCTCTCTCTCTCTCTCTCTCTCTCTCTCTCTCTCACACACACACACACCTGCAGCTGTGTGGTTTCTCTGCATGTACAAATATGGCAGTTTCCCTTTAGCTGCTTAAGAGATGCTTATCAGCTGAATTAACACGCTACACTACATGTAGATTTACTTTAACTGTATATTTAATCTAATATACACTAAACTATCATTTAACTGATTTACTCTTTTTAATAAAAGACTAGGAAAAATATGCTGAAATAATTCTTACTCATTAACTCACTGACTTGAGTTAATGAGACATTCACTCACACACTTGCTCATTCGCTCAGATACTCATTCAGTCACACACTTGCTTACACATCCACTCAACAATTATCTGTCATGCTGACACATTCGCATTCTTACTCACACACCTGCTCACTCACTCACACACTCACTCATTTGCACTCTTGATCCCTTACTGGCTCACTTTCTTGCTCACTCCTTCACTTGCTCTCTTATTGATTGACCTGCTAACTCTTGGGCTGTCTCTGAATACTTGAATAACTTTCCCTCTTATCACTTGTTCACACACACACACACACACACACACACACACACACACACACACACACACACACACACACACACACACACACACACACACAGGCTAATTCACTCATTTGATTGTTTACTTTCTCAGTTACTGATCAGCTGCCTGACTGACTCAAACACAGGCTGCATCCCAATAACTAAAATATAGTTATTGCAATAAATATATATAAATATATTGCAATATAGTCACAACAGTCATAGCCTACAGATCAGTCAAAATCTAGTAAAAAGGGTTCATTTAACAATTCAGACACAACCACAGACTCACTGATTGACTCTCACTCTGTTGACTAACTGATTCATTCAGTAGCAACACTTTCTCACTCATCCATTCATTTACTTGCACACACATTTACTAACTCACTTAAAAAAAATCTCTGACTGACTGATTCATTTGGTCACTCACTTGATCACTCAGTCACTCAAATGGTCTCTCACTCACTTACCTCATCACTCATTTTGTCCTATGCTCACTCACTCACTTGGCTTTTGGGTCAATCTTATTCACTGTAATACTTGGTCACTCACTCATTCACTCAGTAATCACTTGGTCACTCACTTGATCAAACTAACACTTGGTCACTTTGTCACTCACTTGCCTGGTCACTCATCCAGTCACTAACTCACCTTGTGACTTGGTCAAAGTAACCCACTTGGTCATTTGGTCAGTTAATTATTCACTAACCCGATCACTAACTTGTTCACTTACTCATTCAGTCACTTACTTATCCATTCATTCACTTTGGTTTTCACTCACACATCCATTCAGTCACTCATTCACTTGGCTACTTTCTTAATTATGTCCCTCATTCATCAATCAGTCCTTTAATTGGTCACTCACTTGGTCACTTGCTCTCTCATTCAGTCACTCACTTAATTACTCACTTGGCCACTAACTTAATCGGTCATTTACTTGCTCGCTTTGTTACTCACTTGTTCACTCTATGAACAGCTCATTTTGTTGCTTACTCAGTCACTCATTTGGTCACTTGGTCACTAATCTGGTCATCCAGTTGCTAACTTTGCCTTAGTCACTCACTGATCACTCCATCACAGACTCAGCCACTCATTTAGTTACCCACTGATTCTGTAACTACATGCTCGGTTACTGGGTCTCTCACTGATCACTCAATCAGTCATTGTTGCTGTAACATGGTGACTTGGTCATTCACTCACTATTTGGTTGTTCACTTATTGGGTCACATGGACAATCACTCACTTACTCAATATCTCACTACTATCAATCCTTCAATCACATTTTCTGTACCATCATTAGATCACTCACTCACTCCATCAGAAACTCACTTGATCACTCACTCAGACACATGCACTCATTTAGTTACTTGTCATTCTGTCAATCATTCTCTGATCAATTGCCTTGCACACACAACCACCCCCCCAACACACACACATAAGGTGTTACCCCTACTCTCTCCTTTTCTTCTTCCTACTCAATTTAACTTCAGCTGCCTAATAGATGCTTATCAGCAGAATAAACACACTACACTACATGTAGATCTACTCTAACTGTACAGTTAATCTAATAAACTGACTGATTTATTCTTATTATTAATACCCTGAAAACTATATTAAACTATACATAAAAATGTTAATTTGAACAAATTGCATATTAACTTGATCAAATGAACATGTATTGCGTTTTTTCAGTTAAGTATAAGTGTGTAAATATATTTTAATTGAATATATTGAACCTCATGCAGAGCACTACATACTATATCACTCACCCCTTTGAGTGGAGTTATTTCCTTTAGTGATGTATCTACGGTCAATCTCCTCATAGACTACCTCAGTCAGAGTCTTATTTCTCCTCCTAGAGAGCACTGTGAGGGAGACAGAGAAACATGGAGCCAGTTCAGTAGAAGAGAAGACTGATGGCAGACTGAGGACTAATGATGTTTAGAGAATGTACAGAAAGTGGATTGTAGATGATCTCTGAATCTCTCTACCTCTCCTGAGCACTCTGTTCTGGTAAAACAGGACAACCAGAAGCACTAATGCCAGGAAGAGCAGCACTCCCAGAAGCAGGAGAGAGACTGGATAGATGGGTGCAACAGCTGGTGGAGGAGTTTGCAGAGGAGGGGTTTTTGTCTTAACTGGCTGACGAACTGTAAACAAATAAAACACAGAACTGTGTGAAGCACATAATAACCTCTTCAGAAACATTTATTAAAATGACAAAATAGTACCTGTGTTGGTGGTGGTTGTAATTATGGGTGTAGTAGTAGAAGGCATAGATTTGTCTGTAAATGCAGAAGCAATTCACAAAATTAAAAATCCAACAAAGCACAAAAAACAAACACTCATTAAAGTGGAATCATGTTAACTAGCAATTCCACTATCATTAGTCATGAGAAAAAAAAATATACTGAAATGTGTTGTGCATGTGCTGCTGTGAGTCATCCTGTAAACCCAGACATAATAAGGTGTGGAGGTGCGGATCAGATCTCAAGAGGATTTTGGACCACATCATGTCTCTATTTATTAATGTCACACAACTAGGCTCAAAAAAGCAAGTCTAGCTTTATGATTCAGTCTCAAATGCAAAAACCATATTATACTGATGACATGATGACCATACTAGATAACTCACTTACATCCTTGGAAGACCTCAAATGTCCTGTCTGTTTAAATTCTTCGAGTTCTCCTTGAATATATATATATATTTTTTAACATGCTCATGTTAGGGAAGGAGTCTAAAGTTCAACTGTTGTTACAAAATTTCCACCAGAGAGGTCTCCAAATCTTACATAATGTAGCTTTAAGGACTGCATACCTCAATATACTTTTCCAAGCAGCCTTGCGCATTACTAAGACCCATGTAAAATTGTTTTGATTCAAGTTAGGAAATCTCCTCTGACCTGTACAGGTGACTCCAGCATCCTGCTTGTGGGAGCAGTCAGTGTGGTTCTTCAGGGAATGGGGACAGTCCCACAGGTGAATCTCATTTCCTCTACACTTCACCCTGTTCAGCCAGATAGGCCCTTCACCAGCACCAAAGACAGCACTCCCATCAGCACTCAGTGCCGGCCCACAGCCCAGCTGCCTGCAGACCACCTGAGCATCCCTGATGTCCCACAGATCATCACAGACAGACCCCCAGTCAGCATTATGAAACACCTCCAGTATCCCAGAGCAGCTTCCTTCTCCTCCTCTCAGCCTGAGAGGCAGGTGATCTACATCACACACATCACACAAGGAGATACAGAAACACTTACAAATCAGACTCATCACAGAAATAATAAAAGCAGAGCTCTAAAGAAATACAGTTTTTCAATCTGAGTATTAAACAATCATTAGTTTGAGTGAAGAAGCAAAATGAATTTGTAACATTTGTATGATTAATTTTCTGCTCTAGTCAATGAAATGTCTTCCGTATAAGTTTGAAGTTCTTACTTGAGCACTGTCTGTGATGAGGAGATGAAGAACATGTCAGATGACTTCGTAACACACGATCATTTTTCTTTTCTGTGAGTATATTAAGATAATTCATTAATCACTGAGCAAAGATTTTGCTTAAAGCTTTATTTCTCTAGAATATTCAGCTCTGTTGATTGATTTGGTCTGGTTGCACTCAGAGAAAATAACAGAAAATGATTTGACATTCTATTCATGTCATCTTACAAATCCATTACAAGCTCCATACCTGAGCAGGTAATTTTAGCCACCTCGTTGTTTTTATTACAGTAGTTCTGTCTCCAGGGTGAGGATGGACAGTGCCACAAATAGGAGTCATGACTCCTACATTTCAGATTGTCCAGCCAGTTAGGAGCTGATTCCACTCTTGCTTTGGTAGCCCTCTCACTGCCAGATCTTCCACAGTTCAGCTCCTGACAGATCAAACTTGCTGTTTCTTCATCCATCCCATTTACACACACATTGCCCCAGGTTCCATTGTAGAACACTTCTAGATTACCCTCACAGCCCTCAGTGAGTCTGAACTCTTTATACTCTGATGAGGGAAAGATTAAAAGCTTAGTTCTCAGTTTTTGATTAACATGTTTTTAGTATATTATGGAATTTTTCATTTATTTATTCATTCATTTATTCATTCATTCACTTTACCTGAGCACATGATTCCTACATCATCCTTGTGTGCACATTCATCCTTTTCACACAGCTGAAACCTGCAGTTCCACAGAGACGTCTCACTCCCCTCACACTCCACCTCATTCAGCCATAAGGGTCCAGTTCCTGGTCCAAACTGGGCTGGTACTGGAGCACTGAGGGCCACTCCACACTGCAGCTGTCTGCACACCACCTGCGCATCCTTAATATCCCAGAAGTCACCACTCACTGTCCCCCATGAGCCATTGTGGAAAACCTCCAGCCTTCCTGCACATTTTCCCCTAGAACCAACCAGCCTGATGGAGCTGTGAGCTGAATTAAACTTACCTACACACACACACACACACACACACACACACACACACACACACACACACACACACACACACACACACAGTAATTCAAGTTCTTTGTGCTATACTGGACAGCAGCCAGTAAGCTCACATACCCTGAAACACCACTTGCACGTTTAAAGTGAATGAAAAAAATGGGGAATTTTCTCCAGTAAACACACCTTCAGTTTTTGTGAGTTATATATATAATATATAAACACTGCTCAAAAAAATAAAGGGAACACTTAAACAACACAATATAACTCCAAGTAAATCAAAGTTCTGTGAAATCAAACTGTCCACTTAGGAAGCAACACTGATTGACGATCAATGTCACATGCTGTTGTACAAATGGAAAAGACAACAGGTGGAAATTATTGGCGATTAGCAAGACACACTCAATAAAGGAGTGGTTCTGCAGGTGGGGACCACAGACCACTTCTCAGTACCTTTGCTTTCTGGCTGATGTTTTGGTCACTTTTGAATGTTGGTGGTGCTTTCACACTCGTGGTAGCATGAGACAGACTCTACAACCCACACAAGTGGCTCAGGTAGTGCAGCTCATCCAGGATGGCACATCAATGCGAGCTGTGGCAAGAAGGTTTGCTGTGTCTGTCAGCGTAGTGTCCAGAGGCTGGAGGCACTAGCCAGGAGACAGGTCAGTACACCAGGAGATGTGGAGGAGGCCGTAGGAGGGCAACAACCCAGCAGCAGGACCACTACCTCCGCCTTTGTGCAAGGAGGAACAGGAGGAGCACTGCCAGAGCCCTGCAAAATGACCTCCCGCAAGCCGCAAATGTGCATGTGTCTGCACAAATGGTTAGAACCCGACTCCATGAGGATGAGGGCCCAACATCCACAGATGGGGGTTGTGCTCACAGCCCAACACCGTGCAGGACGCTTGGCATTTGCCAGAGAACACCAGGATTTCCAAATTCGCCACTGGCGTCCTGTGCTCTTCACAGATGAAAGCAGGGTCACACTGAGCACATGTGACAGATGTGACAGAGTCTGGAGGTGCTGTGGAGAGCGATCTGCTGCCTGCAACATCCTTCAGCATGACCGGTTTGGCAGTGGGTCAGTAATGGTGTGGGGTGGCATTTCTTTGGAGGGCCACACAGCCCTCCATGTGCTCGCCAGAGGTAGCCTGACTGCCATTAGGTACCGAGATGAGATCCTCAGACCCCTTGTGAGACCATATGCTGGTGCGGTTGGCACTGGGTTCCTCCTAATGCAGGACAATGCTAGACCTCATGTGGCTGGAGTGTGTCAGCAGTTCCTACAAGATGAAGGCATTGAAGCTACGGACACATCATGAATCCGATCACATCTGGGACATCGTGTCTTGCTCCATCCACCAACGTCACGTTGCACCACAGACTGTCCAGGAGTTGGCGGATGCTTTAGTCCAGGTCTGGGAGGAGATCCATCAGGAGACCATCCGCCACCTCATCAGGAGCATGCCCAGGCATTGTAGGGAGGTCATACAGGCACGTGGAGGCCACACACAACACTGAGCCTCATTTTGACTTGTTTTAAGGACATCACATCAAAGTTGGATCAGCCTGTCGTGTGTTTTTCCACTTTAATTTTGTGTGTGACTCCAAATCCAGGCCTTCATTGGTTAATAAATTTGATTTCCATTGATTTTTGTGTTATTTTGTTGTCAGCACATTCAACTTTGTACAGAACAAAGTATTCATTGAGAATATTTCATTCATTCAGATCTAGGATGTGTTATTTGAGTGTTCCCTTTATTTTTTTTGAGCGGTGTATATACATATAGATTGTGGCGCCGTGGCTTAGTTGGGTAAAGCGCCTGTCTAGTAAACAGGAGATCCTGAGTTTGAATCCCAGCGGTGCCTCGTCTTCATAGTAAATGTTTTGGGGGCAGTTGTGGGCTGGAGGTTAGGGATCCAGCCTCATGACCAGAAGGTTGCTGGTTCGATCCCCAGAGCCGACAGCACATGACTGAGGTGTCCTTGAGCAAGACACCTAACCCCCAACTGCTCCCCGGGCGCTGCGGATTGGGCTGCCCACCGCTCCAGGCAAGTGTGCTCACTGCCCCCTAGTGTGTGTGTATGCTCACTGGTGTCTATGTGGTTTTTCACTTCACGGATGGGTTAAATGCGGAGTTGAAATTTCCCCATTGTGGGACTAATAAGGGTCAATTAAATTAAATTAAATAGATGTTCACAACTACTCTCATAGCTTTTATTTTGTCTTATACTGTGTCGCCATTTAATCAGATGGCGCTCTACCAGAGGCGGTTTATGAGGAACCTGGCCACTTTCTGTTCCCACGTTATTTCGAAAACAGGACGGCTAATCTGCTGGGGGTGTTTACGACTGAGTCCTCAGTGAATGGGAGTAAATAGAGCTCAACGGCTAAAAACGAAACACGATTTTTTCTAATCACATGTCCAGGACTTTTCTTTAATGTCTTCTTTAAGAAGAAATATGTATTTCACTAAAAAGCAAAGGAATCTTACCTATATATTATCTTTGTCTACAGCAAACGGGTTTTGGGCAGCAGGGGGCGGGCATTACTGCCAGAGCGATAATTGATTGGCGAGTGGAGCAGCTCATTGGCTGTTCGCGCTCATTGACCTCATGGACATACATGAGGCACTGTTTTATACTCATATAGCTCGAGTTCAAAAGCTCTTAAAATATAACAGCGGTGTTAAAAGGTTTTATGATATTCAGTGTTCAGGAAATGCGTGTATTCTTTTACATTAAAAATGTTTAAGCATTTATAAACTATGATTTTGCTCATATGCCGTGAGCTCCGACCCACAACACTCATAGGACTGGGTCTCAGTCAGAGCAGACCCACGCCGCCGCTGACCCCGCCCCCTATTTACAGAGCGAGATGTAAATATGAATAAAAAATATATTAAAATTTGAAAAAAAGGCATAAAACAAACAAAAAAATAAGTACATCTGTCAAAGTGTCTCTTTTAAAGTCACTTCGCCGGTCCCAAGCCCGGATAAAGGAGGAGGGTTGAGCGTAGAGTAGCAGTTCCACCCCATAACAGTTTTTTGATTAAATTTGATATGCTTTTTTAACATTTAACAACACAGGACAAAATTGATTTATGTAATTTACGTAAAAATAATTTATGTAATGTGGGTCTAGACAAAGCATTAAAGTTATGAAGTTATTTTAAGAAGTGACGGCCTGTTTCAAAGGCAATAAAAAAAGAATCAACAGAAGAAGTTCATTTATTCAGAGTTTATTTGTAGTTCTAACATATTTAGAGTGTTTTTTACTCACTTTTTTCTCTCCCACAACGTTATTCCTTTATTCTACAGCTTCAGATACACGCAAACGGACCGTTATGCAAATTAGACGATGGCGTCATTTAGCGACTTCTGGGGACTTTTAGGACAGCCAGTAGCGACTTTCCTTACTGAGGAGTTGGCAACACTGCTCGTGGCTCATCTACAGGTAAACGATCATGACGAGAAGCGAAAACTAGTCGCTCCCGGTTTCCTCTTCGCCAGCATCACAGGAGCGATTATGAAGTTCCAGTGGTTGACAGCTGAGCTCATCACCCACAGTGTGCACGAGTTCGCCATAAAAAGGGACCGGCATTCGGCCTCTTCTTTGGTTCGTATCCTCGGATGCTTTAAACTGTTCTCTGACGCTGCAGCCTCGGGCTCCTCCGGCCGCCTTCGGCCGCTTCGTTCGAAACCTCTTCAAACCCGGAGCGGCTTCGATGAGTCTCCTCAAATGTTTGGTACAGAAACATCAGCCGGAATGTTTATGGGTCTCAGCAGCGCGAAATGAGGACAAATGTCGAGTTGTATTGACGTAAAAGTCGCATTACTGCAGATCGGATACGGATCGGATTTCAGTACCACATATGAAAACAACTCAAATCGGAATTGAAAATGTCAGATTCAGTGCGTTTTTGCTGTTCACACTGACACACAGATGACACACCTGTGTCACATATGAGGAAAAAGATCGGATTTGGGCAACTTTTACCTGCTGTGTAAATGTAGCTGATTGTTTCAGTAGTGCCAAAATGTAATGATGAATCATTTATATTCATAAAAATAAGATTGTTTACTTAGCTTATTGCTCCCCCACCCCCCATCACACATCTCCACATGATGAGGTGAGTTAATCTTCTGATTGTGAAATAATCAAAATTAAAATGAAATTTTAGGCATTTTAAATAATTAGATGTGTTAATACTGACCAGAGCAGGTGACTGAGAGCTGTTCTCTGGAGCTGCAGTTGACTGCTTGTGCGCTGCTGCAGTTCCCCAGATGAGCTTCACTCCCAGAACAATTGAAACCCGTCACACACATGTGACTGTGCTCAGGACTGGATGTAGAGGAGCTGGAGAAGCTGAACACAGAGCCACAGCCCAGCTGTCTGCAGACCACAGAGGCCTCAGACTCACTCCAGGAGTCCAGCAGAACTCTCCTCCAGTCCTGCAAGAAGTAAACCTCCACCTCCCCCTCACACTCCATCCCTCCATACAACCTCACTCTCCCTTCATGAGACACGAGAGAGGAACCTGAAAAGGAAGGATTTTTTTTTATTTGATTGATGGTGCCAATGACACACTAATTTACTAAAAGGGTGGGTTTTACTTTAACATGCAGTGCACAATTCTGAGAGCTCACCACTGCAGATGACTCCAGCATCCTGTTTATGCGAGCATGCAGTTCGACTCCATGATGAAATGGGACATTTTGACAGGTGTGTTTCGTTCCCCTGACAGTCAAACACATCCGCCCAGATCTGGCCACTCCCCTCCCCAAACCAGTCTGACCCCAACACAGCCACAGCACTCCCACACTTCAGCTGACCACAGAGGACACTGGCAGCTCTCATATCCCAGCTTACATCACACACTGTGCCCCATTCACTGAGGTACTGGAGCTCCACTCGACCAGAACAGGAGTCAGAGCCGCTCACCAGCCGAGCCTGAGTGTGACCTGAATCAGCATCACATTAAAGGAATAAATATGGATAAGGGCAGTTCAGTGCTATTTATTGTGAGACTGTGGCTGAGTTTACTGGTAGTAAATAAATACATTTAATAAATAAATACATTAATTAAATTAAATCTCATTTAAAAATAAATACTTTACCTGAACACACCAGGCCCACTTCTCTGTCATGGGAGCAGTTGTGTTTGAGTGAAGATGATGTTGGACAGAAATAAATCTGAGTTTCATTGCCTCTACACTGAAACTCCTCTGACCACTCCTGACCCTCCCCTCTGCCAAAAGCAGCTGCTCCCAGCACCTCCACAGGAAGCCCACAGCCCAGCTCTCGACACACAAACTCTGCATCCTGCTGGTCAAAGTCAGCATCACACACTGTGGACCAGGTCTCTCCATGACGCACCTCCACTCTCCCAGAGCACAGGTGGAATCCATCAGCAAGTCTGGACATTCTGTGACCTGTGAGTATTTGTAAGTACGTTAACACTGTGCACAGTATAGAGAAAGAAGTACATTTTCTTAAACTTGACACTTGACAGAAAGTGGAAATAATATGTAACAATGGTTTTCAGGCTTTTTGGGTTTGTGGTTTTCCACTGCAAGATTTTTTTCAGGCAAATTCCACCATCTCCCAATTTAGTTTTTTAAAATGATATTAATGACACTCAGGAGGGAATACAAACTTTGTGGTTCGGCTCACATTTGGTTGACTCTCTTAGTAATATCTTAATATAGATGAGAATGAAAAAAATAATTCCTTTACTTTAGTTAATAGGGGATATTTGACTAAAACATCAGGTGTAATTAGTGATTTAGTCATCCTAATGGTCTAACAGTAGAACTAAACTCTCTGAATGATGTGATCATATAAAACAAACTATTTTGATAACATTTTGTTACAGTTCATGTGTAGAGGAAGTCTTTTAAAAATGTGAACACATTCTGAGTAGGAAGGTGGCATCTTTTCTATATACCGTCAGTTTTCCTATATGAATTTCATTTGAGTGATTAGCCAGAGGTTGCAGTCAGCAGTGGAAGAGCTGTGTGTGTTGAGGGCAGTATTAGGCAGTGTACTGCTTTTGGCCTGGAAACTATATAAGAATTATATTATTAAATCTTTTCTTTTAAAATAGGTGACCTTTTTATTTCACAACTAATATTTTTTTATTACTTTCACATTTTCTGCAATTAATCTTATGTACCCCATCCGAGAGCCACTGATGTAAAAGATCCAAGATAATAACATTCAAAATATTTAGAAAATAAATGACATTATAGTGATGATGATATTAGGCTTTTGTTCATTCATAGATGTGATCACTGACTGCAGTTTACCTGAGCAGATGACTCCAGCGTCTTCACCATGATCACAGTTATGTTTACCCCATCCCCGTGATTTACAGTTCTTCAGTGTAGACTCTGATCCACTACAGTCCACTTCATTCATCCAGATTTGTCCTGATCCTGGTCCAAAATGAGCATCACTCAGTGCAGCTACAGCCTCTCCACAGCGCAGCTCTCTACACACCACTGCAACATCACTCATATCCCAGTAATCACCACAAACTGTTCCCCACTGTCCTCTATGAAGAACCTCCACTCTCCCAGCACAGCGACTGCCACCATCCACCAGCCTCACACTGTCTGTACAATAGAGAGAGAGAGAGACAGAGAGAGAGAGAAACTCAGCACACTCAGTTCCACAACATGGTTAAGAGTAATTGAACAGTTATTGTGGTGCTAGGAGAAATGAATGGGAAGAAGGAACTACAGTCATACCTAATTACAAATTAGAATTAATTGAATAAAATGCTTGAAATCAGAGGAAACTGCAGTGAATGTCTTTTCATCATTAGCATAACAGTTTGACTTCTTGTACAGGTTTAAAATAATTACAATGCACAGCAGCACAACAGATACATATTAAATTTCAATGTAAAACCTTTAACTAAAAGAAATCATACAGTAAGTCATATGAAAACAAAACGTTTTGTTACAGTAAATCCACAACAACAGCAAACCTTTTTCCACTCTACAAAAATAGTCCTTACCAGCCCAAACCAACATTAGAAATCAGAGGAAACTGCAGTGGATATGATTTCAATATTTGTATAACAATTTGACATGTTTAGCTGTGCAGGTTTAAAATAATTATGATGCCCAGCAAACAGATACATGTAAAACTTCAAATACAGTGTAAACCTTTAATTAAAGTAAATCATAAAGTAAGTCACAGAAAACAGACATCTTTTTGTTACTGTAAATCAATAACAGAGAGCAATTTACTTTATTAAGCAAAATCACTTCATAGTATAAATCAATAAATCAATTTGAGTATAAATAAAAAACAAAGTAAAACTAGATTATAAAATGATTAGATTAAACTAGATATTTAAATTAGTCTTAAATAATTTATTTAATATAATGAAACCATGTAACTGGAGACATATCAATTTATAGAACAATAGCAGAGGGGCACTCTTCTTGGCCTTTATAGAAAGTTTCATGATTTCTGGAAAGTACCAAATGAAAGATTAATTTCTGGTTCATTTTATTCAATAGAATCATGCTTGTGTAAAACTCTGCCAGTACTATGCTTGTTTCATTGTAAAGTTTAGGATGGAAACAAAAGAGTTAAAGTCTCGAAATCCAGAGCACAAAATTGGCCAGTCAGAAATTCTTTGAATTTTAATCTAAAATTAATAGTTATTTTATGATTCTTGAATTGTGACCCAGTTTCATTAATATAAGTTATTGTGTTGGTATTTAATCATTTGTTACTGTTTTTCATTTCATAATTCTTTTTATTATTATTTTATTAAATCAAATAATTTCTGTGAACAATGGACCCTTCTCCAACCTATGCTGTTTCTCCACGCAGCACATTCATCACCATGGCTCTGTCTGAAACGTCAGGTCATTAGATTCACCCACACTGCTACTTTATGTGATTTCAGTTTCACTGTTTCCCTTTTATCCACACTCAGGCTGGTCCTATGATAGCATTAGAATTGTTATGCTTGATGCTGAAAAGCCATATGTTAAATTTAGAGTCACAACTATTTCCAGTATTTTTGTTCTGTGAATTTAATACCTCTGGTTTTCTCTTTGTAATTGTTAATGTAATATGATGTGTCTATATCCCTTTCATGGTCCGTCATTTAGTGCTTATATACTTCTGTCATTAAATAATCCTTTATTAAAGTCATCACCAGTGGTTCTGTGCATATAATTACCACAATTGTTCAAGTGAGATCCCTGTCCTGAGATTAATGTAATTATCTGTGTTTTGGAAAAGTGGGAAAATCGATGATTTAAGTGATCTTGTCCCACTACGTAATAATTGCAAAGTGACAGAGGAAGCAACCAATCATGTGTTGAATTCCAAATGGTAGGGACCAATTTTGTGAGAATAAATGTCATTCCAGGTCTTCTCAAAGTCCTAGATATGTCACTGACTGAATACGAGTGGCAGCTAAATCAGGAGATTGTTAGAAACGGAAAACAGCGGCGGCAGCTCTATACCAGCGCTCACTACTGAACGAGTTACTGTCAAACTGGTACAAGGTAAAATATGTGCAACTATATCTGTCACAAGCTACAAGTAAAACATGTAATGTTTTCTGAAGCTTCAAATATCTGTGTTTCATCTAGAACTGCCCTTTTTATTTCCCATCTCACCTTAAATAGCACAGGAATTACTTTCTGGTGGCAACAAATTTATTGTCCCAGCTAAACTACATTCTGGTACCTAAATGTAGAATGTTTATGGGAGAATGCAAGAAAGGGAAATTAACAAATGAAAGGAAAAGGCACATAACAAATATTATGGATGGTTAACAAAGAGAGCTAAGAAGTGATAAATAACATAAAAGAGATTATAAGTTGGCAGTTAATGTAATATACATACTCAGCAGTTGGTTTATGTGTATAGAAAGTGACATTTCTGCAAAAAAAAAGTTGCATGCAAAGAGATACACAAAATACAAGAGAACATATGTTCTAAATATCATGTGCAGCACATCAGTAAAATAATGCAGTGTTAATTGATGAACATGGCCCTCTTACCAGCACACACCAGACCCACATCACTGTCATGGGAGCAGTTGTGTTTGAGTGAAGATGATGGACAGAAGTGAATCTGAGATTCGTTGCCTCTACACTGAAGCTCCTCTGACCACACCTGACCCTCCCCTCTGTCAAAAGCAGCTGCTCCCAGCACCTCCACAGGAAGCCCACAGCGCAGCTCTCGACACACAACCTCTGCATCCTGCTGGTCAAAGTCAGCATCACACACTGTGGACCAGGTCTCTCCATGAAGCACCTCCACTCTCCCAGAGCAGCGAGAACCACCAACCAGCCTGACTCCTTATACAATTTTGTTTAAAGATATCATTTTTTTAAAAGATGGTATTACAGCTTTTTTTTTCCAAAACAAGAATATTAAAGTCACAAGTTTATAACGTAATATTTCCAAAGAGAAAAGTAAACCTAATTAAGTTTGAAAGTCCTCAAAAAGACAATATAATATATTGCATGTATGATATAATTAAAATGAATAAAAAGAAGTTAAATGTACAAAAAGTGTTTTTTGCTAATGAAAATCATTGTCAAATAAAAGCTATTCAATGAAAAATAATTTCGAAAGTTAATCTTATTGAATAAATTACTGAAATTTAGTAAATCCTACCTGAACAGACAACTCCAGCATCTTTAGAATGATCACAGTTATGTTTACCCCATCTTGCTGATCTACAATTCTTCAGTGTGGACTCTGATCCACCACAGCCAACTTTACTCATCCAGATTGGTCCTGATCCTGGTCCAAAGTGGGCATCGCTCAGTGCATCTACAGCCTTGCCACAGCCCAGCTCTCTACACACCACTGCAGCATGTTTCATATCCCAGCCATCACCACACACTGTTCCCCACTGTCCACTATGAAGAACCTCCACTCTCCCAGCACAGCGACTGCCACCATCCACCAACCTCACACTGCCTGAACAACCGAGATAGAAAAGACAAATATTTATGTATGTGGCCATAACGAGCTATGAAGCCACAAAAGTCCAGACCTCTGTAGATTCAAGACTTTTCCGCTGTGTATCCGCAGTCATGAGATTCACTGTGGATACACTAATGTACTGATAAGCAAGCTGCTACCATATTTGTAAATTATATTATATTATAAAGTCTTTGCTCAGACCAGTTTTAACTTTTTAAGATGTACTTTTATTATTTAAAGTAACACAGGGGAACACACCTATGGTCCAAAGCAAGTGTTTGCTATGTGAGTGTTCATGATGGCAACCAACAGATTACTCATTAAATGCTAACTTCCTGATTTTTTTTTTAACTGCTCTTTACTTTGGTTGCAGTGGCTGCTCAGGTTGGACAGAGATGATTTACAGTCATTGGCCTAGTCTTTAAGCTCCACAGTTTGCTGTCAAGTAATTAAACGAGTTCGCTTTTTCAATAATAACAGGACAGAGAAGCAAGAGAGACACGGAGATCAAGCATGAACAGTAAGACAGAGAGAGAGAGAGTGTGAATGAGAGCATTAGAACAAATAGTGATGAAGAGAGACAGAGAACGATTTCCAGAAAACACTCAGCTCCTCTTCATGGTTAAATGAGAATGAACAGTCATTGTGGTGCTAGGAGAAATGATTGGAAAATAGGAATCAAAGTCATACTTCAACACAAATTAATATTACTTACATTAATTCTTATTAGAAATCAGAGGAAACTGCAGTGGATATGATTTCAATATTTGTATAACAATTTGACGTGTTTAGCTGTGCAGGTTTAAAATAATTATGATGCCCAGCAAACAGATACATGTAACACTTCAAATACAGTGTAAACCTTTAATTAAATCATAAAGTAAGTCACAGAAAACAGACATCTTTTTGTTACTGTAAATCAATAACAGAGAGCAATTTACTTTTTCAAGCGAAATCACTTTATAGTATAAATCAATAAATCAATTTGAGTATAAATAAAAAACAAAGTACAACAAGATTATAAAACCATAAAAATTGATAAAAGTTTCATAAAAATTGATAAAATTAGATTAAACTAGATATTTAAATTAGTCTTAAATAATTTACTTAATATAATGAAACCATGTAACTGGAGACATATCAATTTATAGAACAATAGCAGAGGGGCACTCTTCTTGGCCTTTATAGAAAGTTTCATGATTTCTGGAAAGTACCAAATTACCAGAAAGTACCAGATTAATTTCTGGTTCATTTTATTCAATAGAATCATGCTTGTGTAAAACTCTGCCAGTACTATGCTTGTTTCATTGTAAAGTTTAGGATGGAAACAAAAGAGTTAAAGTCTCGAAATCCAGAGCACACAATTTTAAGTTTAAGTTTCATCTAGAACTTTCCATTTCACCTTGAATAGCACAGGAATTACTTTCTGGTGGCAACAAATTTATTGTCCCAGCTAAACTACATTCTGGTACCTAAATGTAGAATGTTTATGGAAGAATGCAAGAAAGGGAAATTAACAAATGAAAGGAAAAGGCACATAACAAATATTATGGATGGTTAACAAAGAGAGCTAAGAAGTGATAAATAACATAAAAGAGATTATAAGTTGGCAGTTAATGTAATATACATATTCAGAAGTTGGTTTATGTGTATAGAAAGTGACATTTCTGCAAAAAAAAGTTGCATGCAAAGAGATACACAAAATACAAGAAAAAATATGTTCTAAATATCATGTGCAGTACATCAGTAAAATAATGCAGTGCTAATTGATGAACATGGCCCTCTTACCAGCACACACCAGACCCACATCACTGTCATGGGTGCAGTTGTGTTTGAGTGAAGATGATGGACAGAAGTGAATCTGAGATTCGTTGCCTCTACACTGAAGCTCCTCTGTCCACACCTGACCCTCCCCTCTGCCAAAAACAGCTGCTCCCAGCACCTCCACAGGAAGCCCACAGCCCAGCTCTCGACACACAACCTCTGCATCCTGCTGGTCAAAGTCAGCATCACACACTGTGGACCAGGTCTCTCCATGAAGCACCTCCACTCTCCCAGAGCAGCGAGAACCACCAACCAGCCTGATTCTTCCTGAAATATTAACATGCCAGAATAGAAATGAATTAACTAGACAAACATTTATGATTGAGAGAAATGTTTTTTATGTGCTAAGCCAGTTTTGGAATATGAGTGGAAAACTATATATTTATATATCATGTTGTTTTAGTTTTGATAGAGACTTAATAGAGATTAATTTGATAAAGACTTTGATAGAGACTCTTACTCTGACCTAAATTTAATTGGTAGTATATTGAAAGATTATTTCCAAAAGCTCTGTAGTGATTACCTGAACAAATGACTCCAGCAACTTCGGTATTTTCACAGTTATGTTCACCCCAATCTTTTAATTTGCAGTTATTCAATGTAGACTCTGATCCATTACAATTCACATCATCCAGCCACATTGGTCCTGATCCTGGTCCAAAGTGAGCTCTACCCAGTGCAGTTACAGACTCTCCACAGCCCAGCTCTCTACACACCACTGCAGCATCTCTCATATCCCAGTAATCATCACACACTTTTCCCCACTGTCCTCTATGAAGAACCTCCACTCTCCCAGCACATCGACTGCCACCATCCACCAACCTCACACTGACTGTACAACAGAGAGAGAGCACGAGAGAGAGGACAAGAACACAGATACATTACATGGCCAAAATACATGGACACCAAAACATCACACCATATGTGCTTGTTGAATATTTTACTCAAAAACCACAGACATTAGCACATAGCCTCAACTCCTCTGCTTTCACTTTTTGAACATGGCTGAAGGATTTGCTTCCATTTAGCCACAAAAGCATTAATGCAGTTGGCCCGATAAGGCGTAGCTGGCTGTCAGGGCTCAGTACTGGGTGCTGTAGTTTTTCCACATCAACTCCATCCATCCATCCATCCATCCATCCATCCATCCATCCATCCATCTTCCGCTTCTCCGGGGTTTGGGTCGCGGTGGCAGCATCTTAAGCAATGAGGCCCAGACCTCCCTTTCCCCAGCCACTTCCACTAGCTCTCCGGGGGGGGGATTCCGAGGCGCTTCCAGGCTAGCTAGGCAATATAGTCACGCCAGCGTGTCCTGGGTCTTCCCCGGGGTCTCCTCCCTGGTGGACTTGCCTGTGACACCTCACGAGGGAGGCGTCAAGGAGGCATCCTAACCAGATGCCCGAACCACCTCAACTGGCTCCTCTCGATGTGAAGAAGCAGCGGCTCTACTCCGAGTCCCTCCCGGATGACCATACTTCTCACCCTATCTCTAAGGGAGAGTCCAGACACCCTGCGGAGGAAACTCATTTTCGGTCATTACCCAAAGCTCATAACCATAGGTAAGGGTAGGAACATAGATCGACCGGTAAATCGAGAGCTTTGCCTTGTGGCTCAGCTCTTTCTTTACCACAACAGACCGGTAAAGAGCCCGCATCACTGCTGACCCAGCACCAATCCGCCTATCAATCTCCCGCTCTCTTGTACCATCACTCGTGAACAAGACCCCGAGATTAAACTCCTCCACTTGAGGCAAGAGCTTATCACAGACCCAGAGAGGGCTCTCCACCCTTTTCTGCCTGAGAACCATGGTCTCCGATTTGGAGGTACTGATTCTCATCCCGGCCGCTTCACACTCGGCTGCAAACCGATCCAGCAAAAGTTAAAGTTCATCACGGCCTGATGTCCCCAATAGGACCACATCATCTGCAAACAGCAGCGATGTGACCTTGAGGTCCCCGAACCGGACACCCTCCATCCCCTGACTGCGCCTAGAAATTCTATCCATAAAAATTATGAATAGAATCTGTGACAAAGGGCAGCCCTGAGTCCAACTCTCACTGGGAACGAGTCTGACTTACTGCCGGCCATGCGAACCAAGCTCCTGCTTTGTTTGTACAGGGCCTGAATGGCTCATAGCAAAGAGCCATGTACCCCGTACTCCCGAAGCTCCTCCCACAGAATACCCCGGGGAACACAGTCAAATGCCTTCTCCAGATCCACAAAGCACATGTGGACTGGTTGGGCAAACTCCCATGAGCCTGGAGAGGGTGAAGAGTTGGTCCAGTGTTCCACGACCAGGGTGGAACCCGCACTGCTCCTCCTGGATCCGAGGTTCGACGATAAGCCAGACTTTCTTCTCCAGTACCCCTGCATAGACCTTACCAGGGAGGCTGAGGAGTGTGATTCCCCTGTAGTTGGAACACACCCTCCGGTACCCTTTTTTAAAAAGAGGCACCACCACCCCAGACTGCAAATCCAGTGGCACCGCCCCCGATGTCCATGCAATGTTGAAAAGGTGTGTCAGCCAAGACAGCCCCACAACATCCAGAGCCTTGAAGAACTCGGGACGGATCTCATCCACCCCTAGAGCCTTGCCACCAAGGAGCTTTTTAACTACCTTATGACTTCGGCCTCAGTAATGGACGAGCCTGTTCCCGTGTCTCCAGACTCTGCCTCCTCACTGCAGAATGTGTCGGTGGGATTGAGAAGGTCCTCAAAGTATTCCTTCCACCGCCCAATGATGTCTTCAGTCGAAGTCAGCAGCAAACCATCTCCACTATATACAGTGCTAGTGGCACACTGCTTTCCCCTTCTGAGTCGCCTGATGGTTTGCCAGAATCTTTTTGGAGCCGACTTAAAGTTACTTTCCAAGGCCTCACATTATTTTTAACTTAAGATTATTTAGCCAGATCATAATGAGTGTAAAGCGTGGTTAGGATTCTACTCATGGAATAGTAAATAAAAATATGTTCCGGAAAACAAAACGTGTTCTTTGTTTATTCATATATTTTACTCTAACAGTATCTCTGAGTAAAATCATAACCAAGGCATTTACATAGTTCAGACTAAAACAGTTTAGCCCTAACCATCCATTTTCCAAGCCGCTTCTCCGTCAGGGTTGCGGGGGAGAGCTGGAGCCTATCCCAGCAGTCTTTGGGCGGAAGGCAAGATACACCCTGGACAGGTCGCCAGTCCATCGCAGGGCAGACAGTCACTCACACCCAGGGGGAATTTAGCATGTCTTTGGACTGTGGGAGGAAACCGGAGAACCCAGAGGAAACCCACACAGACACGGGGAGAACATGCAAACTCCACACAGAGAGGACCCCGGTCACCTGGCCGGGGAATGGAACCCAGGCCCTCCTTGCTGTGAGGCGACAGCGCTACCCACCATGCCACCATGCCGCCTCTAACCATCTATGATTATGTTTAAAGTTCTCATTATGATAGATCAGAAAGAATATAGCAATCTTGACTTAAGGTCTCTCATGTAAAACTTAAACAAGAGCTTAAAGTACAGAGTTAGTGATAATACAGAACACAACCACAGAAACACATCAATGTAATAAAATATGACTCAAACAGCACTAAAATAACAGAGAGAGAAAGAATGAGAGAGACAGAGAGAGAGAGAGAGAGAGAGAGAAATTATATATCTGTGATTCTTTGACAGAGAGAATATACTTACCAGCTGTGGTGAGTGAGATTGTGGAGGACAGAAGAATGAGAGCAACACAGCTGTCCATCTCCCTCTGACCTGCACACAGTCCGTTCAACTCAGCAGCAGAACAAGCTTCACCTCCACTTCCCCAGAGAGACTGAAGAAACAGAGAGAGAAAGAGAGACAGAGAGAGAGAGAGAGAGAGAGAGAGAGAGAGAGAAAGAGAGAGAGAGCGCCCCACAGCCGCCAATCACACTCACTATGACCTTATTAGAAAGAGGAGAGGAAATCATCAAACATTTTCAGAGACAAATCAGAGGAGGCGTTTTTTTCTTTCTCCATATTTATCAAAAGAGCGTCAGTGCTGATGAACAGAACTCCACCTCCGTCTCTAGAGGTGTGTGTGTGAGATGCTCGCAGCAGTGTGGTGAGAAACACACCAACATACAGGAGACTGACTTCAGAGAGAGGAAACACTCCAGTGTAATACAGCGTTAATGCTGCACCTGCAGAGAGCTGATCCACACACTGATAACCAGCTCACACACACAAAACTGCTTAGAATCCAGACACACAGAAATACTAGCTTGTCATTTAGTAAAGTTAAAAATAAGTTAAGCTTATTTTATTTTACTTATTTGAAGTGAAAATGCTGCCTTTTCATTATTTTGTATAACAGAGAGCCCAGTGTAATGGACTCATGATTAAAAACAAATATAAAATAGCATAAAATTAGGTAAATATTGTATACAAATACAACTTTTAGCATAATTTAATACTTTTTTTGTCACAGTCATTTAACTGATCACCATTACACACATAATTGCAGCTCTTACACAAAAAATGGTTTGAGTCACTGCAGTACATTTTCTTGTCCACTAGATGGCAGCAGAGGATCAATAATCAGTGAATTTAGTCACTGGGAGCTGAAGGTCCTGAAGTGCATTTTCTCTGTACTGACCTGCTGAGGTCACTTCGAGGGTCTCAGTGTCTCTAATGGCTTCTGTGTCTCTCAGATATATGAAATAGGTTTTAAAAAAAAGCTTTAAACATTTAATAACGTGCTGCTTTCAATTCATCACTTTAATATTCAATCAAAGCCTTACTGTCCTGGATGTAAAGTGAATTGAGGTAGAATTACACTGTTAAAAAAAGCTAAAATAATGAATAAAATTAATAATAATATTTCTTTGTATACTTACTAAGAAAATAAAATCACTCAAATGAACTTCAGTCCTTCCAGAACTAGAATCTATCACGAATCATCTATGTTCAGCTGTAAACTGAAAGTTGTACTCTGTCATTCCTGAGTTCAGGATTAGTCACAGAAATAATGAATGCAGTCTGAAGAAAATAACTCAAATTTTATATGAAAGCACTGTGGCAGTACTCCTGTAATCATATTTCTGACCAACATTCATGACATTATTTTCTCTGTAGTCTGTTCACAGCTCAGACACTGTGGATTCAAAACATTCACTGAAGTTTTATTTGATTGAATCCTTCTTTCAGTTTAGAATAGAGTGTGTTATCATATTACTGCGATAATTGACCTGCAAAATATTTAATTCATTTGAGGTTGTTTGAATGTGGGTGAATGTTTATAGTATTCAAATGAACTTTGACCTTTGAATATCACCAATCATAGAGAATGGTATTCAAACTGTGATGAACAAACTTAAATAACGATGAAATCTACACAGTGAAGTTCAGACACCTGAGACATGAAATGTAATGAATGTAATACAGAAACAGAGCTGCTGCCTGTTTGAGGTCATTTATTACATTTACTTTAATTTAATCATATTTTTTTATACTATTCCAATAATTCCATTACCTTCCTCTTCCCCAACATAGCCTTAAGTAGGCTGCTAACAAGACCTCTAGAATGCAGCATAAGTTTGCATTCACCTGACATACTGGATCCCTATCACTACCCCTCCTCCTCTTCAACATAGCATAGTTGGTCCAGAGTCACTTCCACACAATTCTGTTATTCTGGTTTTAATATATCAGTCAGACCATTAAGGCCATGAATATGCAATGTCAAAAGCACTTTGCTGTTCCGTGTTACATTTTTCACAAAGACAAGTCAATGAAAATATGTATTTTACACTTGAATTTGGATTATGTCTTAATAATACACATTCATGAGGGAGGTGCAACTGTAAATACACAATTATATTATTATACAGAACAAATACAACATAAACACATCATTATACATCATCTTACTGTATGAAATATTATCTTTCAAAATTTACAGTAACCTTAGTGATGGGTGTGATGTAAAGACTTTGTACAGATAGTGATTTTGTTGGTTGTGCTGTTTGGTGGACGATTCAAAGCAAAATTAATCACTTTGAAAGCTTTAGCTGTGACACAGAGAACTGAAGAAATCAGCTCGTGTTAGAGATGTAAATGATGTACAGACTATTTATCAATATATTTATTAAACAGGACAAGCGGCATGCAGCCTTGGGAGTGGAGACCAGCCATTTACTCAGTCAAAAGGCACTGGCATGTGCCACTCAGGAGTGGCACCAGCCATTTACTTAGTTGAAAGGCACTGGCATGTGCCGCTCAGGAGTGGCACCAGCCATTTACTCAGGCAAAAGGCACTGGCATGTGCCACTCAGGAGAGGCACCAGCCATTTACTCAGGCAAAAGGCACTGGCATGTGCTGCTCAGGAGTGGCACCAGCCATTTACTCATTTGAAAGGCACTGGCATGTGCCGCTCAAGAGTGGCACCAGCCATTTACTCAGGTAAAAGGCACTGGCATGGTCGCTTATCTCTGTAGTACCACTGGGAGTGAAGACTCTGTTTGAGGCAAGTCGATCCAGGTAGCAGAGCTTGGTTCAGTCTCCGAGAGAGAGAGAGAGAGAGAGAGAGAGAGCGCCTGTGGCCATGCAGTCTCCGGCTGTCCACAACACGAGGTGCTGAACTTGGACAGCTCCTGTCAGCACCTTGGAGAGCTGCTCTTGATCATGAGGCATCGGGAAAATGGATCCGGTGGGAACCCTGGACCCGCCATCGGCCACATCTCTAGATGAAGGGATTAAAGCAGGATTTTGGGAGTGAGGTTGTAAAAACAATTGGTCAGAGTGTAAATGATGCTGCTCTTGTCCACTAGAGTGTCTGATGGTCCTGATGTTCTGTTTATAATCTGTAATGGAACCAGTGAATTTACACTGAAACCCACTGTAGCACGGCATGTGCTACCCCGGACTCAAGGAGGGCGTGGAGGCAGGGTTTAAGGTGGCAGCAGCCATTTATTTTTCCCCAAAATAAACAAACACAACCAACCAACACTAAGCTGGACACTTTTCAGAGGCTTCAGCTGGCCTGCTAGACTTTTCAGTCCTTCTCTTCAGCAGAGATTTTCAGCTCTGCCGTCTTTAGCTGCTGCTCGTCCCTCTCTCCTCTGTTCCCTCACAGCTCTTTATAAAGGCACTCAATCTGCCCGCCAGATGAGAATCAGCACGTCGGGGGAGCTCCGGCTTTGCGCTCCGCCACCTCCACAATCGCAGGCCTCGCCTTTCTGCTGGCTCTCTTGGCCGTCATCGTCGGGGTCCAGGGGCGGGCGCATGCCACACCCACTAAATCCTCCATGAGCTGCTCACAGCTTCACATGTTAATCAGTGCAGTGACACACAACCACTTCTCAAGAGTTCAACTAAACATTTCAGCTTTTTACTTCATTTTTAATTTAATTTAGTTCACAAACAAGCAATGTTTACATTTTCACAAAAGCTGGTGTTATTAAAGGGTTAAATTTAAGTTTATTTTATTTCACATTTAAGAAAAGAAGAATCTGTAAATGATGAAATGATCTGATGCTGTTGTTCATCTTAAAGACAGAGATGCTGTAAAAATGTTACTCATTATTTAAGTAGTGAAACAGCTTTCAAACACAAAAGCATAAAACACCGTCCACTAAAAGACCATAAATAATGAGTTTTCAGCTGCAGATACTTTTCAGTTAGACACTGTGTTTATTTTCCACCGCTTATCCACACAAAGAACAGCATCCTGTATATACTGTCAAAACCAGATACTGTACAGGTACATTTAATGTACATCAATGTACAAACAGTGTAAATGTACCTTCAAAGGTACAACAAGGCTGTTAAGGTCCAGTTGTGCCTTAAATTTGTTTTAAAATTTACTTTCCCAAATGAACTGTACACACGTTTACATTTTCATGATCTAATATATTAAAATAGAACAATAAAATAAAAAGCTTGGAGTCAGTACAAAGTTTGTGGAGTTAATGTAACTTAAAAAATACAATTGTAATGAAATACGCTATGATTATGTTTTGAGGGTTCCTGGTCATGACTGACACCATACCACCAGCTCTAGGAGGGTGAAGGCTAGCACCTGTCAGTAATTCCCTCTCTGGCCACCAGAGGTCTCTATCTCCCGAGTACCAGCCCTGCTCCCAGGTTTGGTTCACCTGCACCCCATTACCTCTCAATCAGTCTCACCTTAAATACTCCCCAAACTCCGCTAAGCAGAGTGAAGTATTGCCAGTGCTTTGGAGTCTGACTACTGAGTCTTTGTTTAGTTTGCCCCTCTGGTGTTTTGAGCTTCTGCCTGACTTTTTGTAATCTGATTTTGCTTTTTGTCCTTTTTGCATTGTCTGCCTGGCCGTTCAGACTGATTCACTGGTATGACCTTTTTACCTTAAGAAACCTGAACATGGGTCCCTCACAAAGTTATGTTACAAACTGTACTATCACTGGTGTATGTGTTTACAGAATCAGTTTAAGGGGATCCTGGACACTTCCTATTTCTCTTATTATACCATAAACATTACTTGAACACTATAAAAGACTCAAACACTGTTATAAAGCCTTCATAGTTAAAACAGTAATGAAATATCTGTGTTGAGAAGATTTGTGGATTTTTCTAAATAAAAATGATTAAAGGATTTACAAACTACAACTTTGCACAAAAGCTCTAAAGGAGCCCATTCATTTTGAACTCAGGAGTGCTCTCTAGTGTTTGACAAACATGGAAGATATTATTGAGTTGTCCCTTTCTGCAACTTGATTTTTTTTCAAGTTTCTGTTCATTTTTTTGTAAAAGCTGATTAAAATAATGATTTTGAATTATATGTGAACTGAAGATTTATTTTAAACATGTTTACAATTCAGTTTACTGCAGCTCCACAAACAGTCCATAGAATTAATTCTTATTCATATTCACACTTTTTTTATTAATGCTGCTTTTAAGGCATTTATTATTTGGTTATATTGGTATGTTTTTTTATTTCTTTTTAATTTCTAATTTTAATTTCTACTCCTAAATTAAAATCCCTAAACAGAAACCCACCTATGACATTCTCAGAAATGTGTCTAGTGGTGATGACATCATCATAGTTATCTGCTATGTCGTCTTTTTCTGGTTCACCCAAAAGGGTTTATCCAAATTCACTGATCTAAAATAGATTCACCTGAATAACTAAGGATTATACAAGAAACAGAGAGTAATATTAGATTTGTGTTAGTAATTTTAATGAAAGTAAATAAAAATAGTGCTTTTATTTAGATTTACAGTGGATTCAGATGTTTAAACTGTGTTTCTGTGCTGTATTATTGTAAAGTTAGAGAAACACAAACATCAAATTTAATGCTCAAGTGACTTTGTAGACCCCATAGACTTTCAAAAAGGAAGGATTTCATGGTACACAATCATTTCCTTACTAAAACATTTAACCTGGAAATCTATCATGCAATATTTTATCATTAGGCCCAAACATAGTCTAGGACTCCTCAATGCATGGGCCTGTCACTCAAACAAGCATTATGCATGAATGGGCCTATCACCCAGCAAAATTGAGGCCTTTTTGGGCCCATCACCCAGCGAACATAGTGTATATATAAGCTCAAAGACCAGAGTGCATGTGTAAACCCATCGCCCAGCGAATACTGTGCATGTATGGGCTCATCACCCAAACGGGCATTGTGCATGCATGGGCCATATTGTCCAAACAAGCATTGTGCTTACGTGGGCCATTATCCAGCACATTTAGAGCATTTATGGGCCTGTTACCCAGATAGCATAATGCATATGTAGGCCCATTGCCCAAAGACCATAGTGCATGCCTGTTACCCAAATGAGCATTGTGCACACATGAGCCATATTGGCCAAATGAGCATTGGGCTCATCACCCAGCAAACATGGACCCACACATGTGCTGTCGCCCAGTTAACATAGTACATGGGGGGGGGGGGCAGTTGCCCAGTGAACGTAGTGCATGGGTGGGCCAGTCACCCAGCAAACGTAGTGCAAGTGTGGGCCTATTTCCCTAGGCTAATGGAGTGAATGCAATAGACCCATGGCCTGACCTGATATATGAACGTAATGGGCCTGTGGCCCCTAGTCAGTAAAGTGAATGCAGTTGGCCCCTTGCCCTGTCTAACAATACTCCAAGACCTGGACCGAGGATGGGATGAATTATTATCTTTCAACAAGTAAAATCCCATCAACGATGAAAAATATTGCCTTCTTCAGTCCTACATCCTTTATGGCAGCACTTAATTTGCTTGAGAATATGTATCTTCAACAATTAACGTTAGGAAAAAAAAGATGCATATACATTCCAAAACAAATATTAATCTCTGAAAAATATGCATGTATGACTTGACCTTTTGAGGTCAAACTCCAACTGGTATTGCATTTTATGTAGCAGGTTGAGAAGAATGGGGGTCTCCTGCAACCAGTTGTTGCGGTAGTGCTGAACTCAAGCTTCCCGTCACAAGTGACCAGGTATCTTTCCTTGGTTCAGAAATAAACCTTGGGAAAAAAGTCCTCTACTTTTACCCATGCTGTTACAATATGATAACTATAAGTCTGTATAATACTGCACAGCACAGTGTTAATGGGGCCTGCTTAGTCAGACATGGCCCCTGGGGGTACCCAAACTAGGTACTTGTTAACTAGGCCCTGAGGTGACGTAACGTGCAGAGTTTAGTGAAGCCACATTGGTTTTATATGACATTTTCTGAATACAGGCCCGAATAATATTTTATTGCCTTTTACAAAATGGTGGTCCCAAAGAGCCTCAAACCAGGCATACTGCAACTAGACCTCCAAGCGATAGAGACTGCCAAGTTTGGTTCAGCTACATGGTCCCTTTGCCTTCATAGGAGCCTTTAATCAGTCTGTATTAGGCTTTTTAATGAAGAGTTGCGAATTTATAGGACACACTCAAATTAGACCTTAAGGAGACACATCACTCAGATGGAACAGGCCAAACCAGTGGACTGAGTCACTTTTATAGCTGAGAATATGAATTACCTTCTTTTAATGATGGAAATTCCAAGAAAGAAATATTAGGCTTTGAAAAGAGAAATGATACAATTCAAAATCCAATAAGACCACAAGATTTACAGTCTTACCTGAATAGACTTAGTGTTGATTTGAGAGGGTCCTAAGATGCACATTGTGGTGACTTTGGAACCGTGTAACTTTATTTGTTACAGAATACGCTTGTCCTATAAATGTCAGGAAATCCAAAAAATCCATTAAATTGTGCTATGAATTCCAGAATTGGAATTGCAAATTTTGATCCGTCCATCATCGTTGACCCCTAGTCCAAACAGGGTCGCGGTAGCAGTTGGGAGAGCAGAGAATCCCAGATGACCCTGTCCCCCGCAAATTCCTCCAGCTCATTCTCGGGGACCCCAAGCCGCTCCCAGGCCAACTTGGAGACATAATCCCTCCAGCGGGTCGTAGGGCAACCCCGGGTTCTTGTCCCGGTAGGCCGTGCCTGGAACACCCCCACCGGGAGGCGTCCAGGGGGCATCCGGATCAGATGCCCGAACCACCTCAGCTGGCTCCTCTCAATGGGGAGGAGTAGCGGCTCTACTCTGAGCTCCTCCCGGATAACCGAGCTCCTCACTCTATCGCAGAGCGTGTAGCCCGCCACCTGATGAAGAAGCTTATTTCCGCCGCTTGTATTCGCGATCTCGTACTTTCTGTCATTACCCCCAGCTCATGACCATAGGTGAGGGTTGGGATCTAGACCGACCGGTAAACAGAGAGCTTCGCCTTTTGGCTCAACTCCCTCTTCACCACTACAGTCAGGTACAGTGACCGCATTACTGCTGCCGATTGTCCCAGCCTACGGCCGATCTCACGATCCCTCTTCCCATCACTCGTGAACAAGACCCCAAGATACTAAAACTCCTCCACCTGGGGCAGGTCCTTTCCCCTTACCTGGAGTGGGCATGCAATCCTTCCATAAAAGGACATAGTTTAACCCAATATTCTTTGTGTGTACAAGTCTGTCCTTGGTTATTAGATTAGGTAGTGCTCTTAGGCTCCAGCTCCCCCAAGACCCAGAAGGATAAGTGGTATAGAAAATGTGTGTGTGTGTGTGTGTGTGTGTGTGTGTGTGTGTGTGTGTGTGTGTGTGTGTGTGTGTGTGTGTGTGTGTGTGATATGGCAATGGTAATGAGAACAATGAGGCATTGAATCACAAATTGTGAAGAGGATCCAACCTTAGAATCTGTTACAATTATTGCTTGTAACTGTAATGAAATTGTGCTAGAGTTCCCAGAAGTATAATCAATAATCTCCAAAATGTATTAATGTTTTTATTCAATAAACATAAGTGCTAAAATTATGAAAGAACATCAGCATTAACAATCGGACCCTACACTGTCCTTAGAGACCATTTCAAAAATACATTTCATATATTCACAATATTAAAAACAAATATTCAATTATGAAAAACAGTATAAAAAAACCCAGTGAACATACCATTTTCACAGTGTAGCACAGTATTCAGGAGGTGATCAGTGCTTTATAATTGCTCTATAAACAGTTATGAGGTGCTGCCTGATGCCAGCACAATGCCAGCGCTGAAAACAGAAAGCTGTCATACGTCATTTACAATGAAAATTAATTTTCCTTTAATTTCAGACCTTCAACCAAAAATAATCATGTTGTTAAACTGTACTTAAAAATGAAGGTTTTCCTACCTTCCTCACATCAGATACAGAATGTTTTCAAGAAGATAAAAAAGAGAATAAATAGATCAAAGTAAGATCATAAACATGTATATGAATATAATACTTGTTCCTAGCTGACTACGGTTGGTAGAACTCATAGAAAACGTATAAAAAAAACATGAACTCTGTGTGGGGGGATGTTTAGCTGTGTATGTGGGGGGGGGGGTGATTTATGATAAAATCTTAAAATTTCTTGCGTTTGAAGAGGTTTGAATGTAATTTCCTGAGGAAAGACACTGGCTGTGTGCTCTCAGTTGCATGATTCATCTCTGCCTGAGGCTCCTCCTCCACATCCTCATAATCTGTAAAACAAGAAGAGCATTCAACTCTTTAAAATAATAACAAAAAGCCCATGTCTTATAATTAATACATTCCTATTATTAATATATTCCAAAAATGTCCAAAAGAGAACAGTAAAGGAGAGCAGAAAATGAAGCACTATGCAAGTCTATTTAACAAGTCTGACCAAGTTGTTCTTTAAAAGTTTATTTTCTATAATTCTTAAACACCATTACTAAAATGCTTAGAATGCTAAGTATGCTACAGAGCTGCCAGTGATTACTGAATGGTTTTAGTTCTGTCTGGTTCCCTTCCAGGTTAGTCTTTTTAATCCGGAGCTCTTCAGCTCTGCTCCTGGGTGTCCAACGTCCAGCACAGATTTCTTTGTTATGCAGTTTAGTGATTATACACAGCTGATTCAGCTCATCAGTTAATGAGTTTAGTCAGTGTGTTTCAGTAGAGAAATCCAGTAGTGGACAGTAATGAAGTAAATGTAATTCATTACTGTACTTAAGTTTTTTTGTGTGTATCTGTACTTAACTGAAGTTTTCCCATTTTGGGAGACTTTTTACTTTCACTCCACTACATTTCAAAGTCAAAAATCTTACTTTTTACTCCTGTACATTATGCACAGTCATTCCTTTTAGTTTATGTGTGTATAAAAATGTAACATGTAAAACCAAAGAGGTGCAAAGCAAGAACACCAATCAGGGCACAGTGCACACTTTGTTCTGACCTGTTGGACCTACAGACCCAGTGCAAGCATATGGTTCAACGGCACCTACTCCTACATAAATGATGGAAGAAACTCCCAACTCTAATATAACTTTGTGTAAATAGACCACAATATAGAATTATGTACATATATGCAGTTGTGACTAATTTGTCTTTTTTTCTGAATTTATACAAACATTAATTCATTTTATAGTAAATAAATTTTGGCTAGCTTATGTTTATGAACAGAGACCTACAGATGCAATATAGTACAGGAAACTTTGTTTTGTTAGTACAGGATTTGTGATCCTGAGTTTAAAGCAAGTTTTATTAAGCTTAAACTTGTTTCAATTTAAACAAATTTTTATTTAAACAAATAAATCTTAAACTGAAACTTTGCTTGTTCGCAAAAAGTTATTTCAGAGCCACTAGGTTCTACCTAATGGAAATTGTTTGTCTTCAGTCTTTTGTGCTAATGATAATTTTCATAGACATCAGTCTCAGACTAATTAAAGGCATTCTATTAAAAGACTGGTTTACCAAGAGTGACACTGGAGTATTTTCACCTAAAATGAGTTAATGAAGCAAGAGTCTTGTCACAAAAGTGATAATAGGACATCAGTCTTTTAGTACTTTTACTTTCAATACTTTTACTTACAAATACTTTTGTACTTTTACTCAAGTGGAGGTCTAAAGGGAGGACTTCTACTTTTACTGGAGTAATATTTTATCTTGGGTATCTTTACTTTAACTAAAGTGCATGACTGGAGAGATCACCAAACTGTGTTGGGCACTCCAGAACCAACACCTCTATGGGTCTATTGTGTGTCCTTGAATAAAAGATACAACCAACAAGAACACAACCAACTTTAAGTGTCAGTCATCTGTCTTGTCCTGTCGCTCTTAGACAGATATAGAGAGGACTTCTACACATCTGCACAAGTTCAGCCCTGTGTTTCTGTCTAGACCAGACCACTACAAACACAGTGATGCTTTGTTTGGGGGTTGCAGCATTTGTATGATTTCCCAATAGTTAAACACTGAAAATGCAGTGAGCCCCTAATGTGAACTCCAGTATTCTCCCAGCACATGCCATTTGTCCAGTCCATCTTATATAGAACTACATTAGAAGTGATGAATAAATATTTCTGCACTTATTTAAAGAGTGAATAAAGATGGTACTTGTTAGAAAAAGTGCAGCATTCTGCTCTACATCAAAATATTGAGGACACTGTTTATCGTATACCATAGATATGCAAACATGCATTCACGAGACTTCCTGTGTACTTTAATCACTTTCTTCATCCTACTCATTAATATTCATGTGGAATGGTAGACACTCACCTTTTACCTCTCCTACGTCCTGTCCTGCAGTGATGACATCATCATAATTCTCTAGTGTGTCCACTATATCAACATGGGAAGATAAATGATAAAAATAAGAAAAAAAAACAAAACTTATGTTTTACCTGTTGATATTTCAGCTTTACATGGTTTGCCAATTTTAAGAAAAGCATACCTGTCATAATGTTGGAGTTTGGTCCAGCGGTAACAGCA
The DNA here is from genome assembly GCF_015220715.1 of Pygocentrus nattereri. Lineage (NCBI taxonomy): Eukaryota > Metazoa > Chordata > Actinopteri > Characiformes > Serrasalmidae > Pygocentrus > Pygocentrus nattereri. The sequence continues at coordinate 45,949,557 of NC_051211.1, forward strand.
TCATCATAGTTATCTGTCATGTCTTCTGTGAAGATGTGGAGATAAATGTCATTAAATCAGCTTCAGTATCATCAGTGACTGTGTTCATGTTTGAGATTACAGTGTTGTTACATTACAAGTCAAACCTGTTACAACAGCTGAGCTCTGATCAGCAGTGATGACATCATCATAATTCTCTGCTACGTCCTCTACAACAAAACACAGAGACATTTAAAGGATATAAAATCATAATTTAGACAGCTGTATTTGTCAGGTATTTCAGACAATCATTCAGTGTAGGATTTTATGATTTGTGAAAATATAGAAAATATTTATTTTTGTAAAATGTAATTTTATAAAATTAAATTCATAAACTTTGTTCAGATTTTACAGGTATGATGAGCAAATGTTGTGGGCATTAGAATACCCTCCTGCACTTATGTGTCGACCACTGCTGTAAGGAACAGTGAAGCTCCACATATTACTCAAAAAAGTCACTACAAATACAGACCATGGCCGCAACTATAGCTGTGAGGACACCAAGGTCCAGACCTCGGCCGCAACTATAGCTGTGAGGACACCAAGGTCCAGACCTCGGTAGATTAGAAGGAATATTTATTTTCCTCCATTCATGAGATTAAATGTTGAAACAGAGCCCTTATTTTAACGTGGTAGTTTACTCAGGGGTGCAGCCACAGTATTACAGACCTACCCAAATGAGGACGGAATATTCATTATGCTGCATTTTTCAGGATAATGAACATTGATTTGTTTCCTTTGAGCACTGTTACTGTATTTTGGCCAATCAAAATCTGGCCAGCTCTGCCTTAATTTCCTCCACCCTCAAATCACTGCTTAGTAACCACTGCTGTCCAGAATTCTGTATGTTATCAGTGGCCATAATGTTCATAACTAGCGTCAGACATGTCTGATTCTCAGCTGACCTCAGAACAACTGTGGCTAGGCCATAGACTCAACTGCCCAATCTTTTTATCTCAGTAAGAGATGCGATGCTGCCCTGAATCCCAGAGTAACTTTGACTTCTTGAGTGTTCACTTATGTAGCACACATGCTATAGGCTAACAAATAACATCACTATGGTAAAAATTTAGCTAGCTAGGTTATGAGTGCAATTAACACATTAAGATTGTACAGTTGTAAACCCTGTATTTCATTTTTTTGTTTGGACTGCTCGTAATGTTGCTGGCTAAATCAATCAGCTCTATTCTAGCTCTAGTAGATGCTCAGTTTAGGCTACAGGCTCCGTAGTCAGCAATGTAAGTGATTAGACGAGAAATTAAAGCTTCATTTTGTTACTCAAACATAACATACTACAACAGGCATGAGCAAGTTCACTAGTAACCAACATGTTGATGGTGTAGTATTATGTAGCTAACTTTATTAAGAAATCAGCAGGTACATTAGACTGTATTTTCTCTCATTAACTGTATGAGTAGCTGCCTTTCTTGGTAGCTGGGGTTTGGTACAGACAGCCTTTTATAATGTATGTTTAATATGTGCTTTAATAATAATCAGTGAATACAGAGAGAGAGAGAGAGAGAGAGAGAGAGAGAGAGAGAGAGAGAGAGAGGTAAATAAAATCAATTGAAACTACTCGCTACACTCACTTCATTGAGTGTAGCTTTCAACACATATTTTCAGCTAATCTTTCAAAATGAACATATAAATAAACCTATTTCCAGGTGCAAAATGTAAATAAAAACTAAAGGCCATGATGTGCAAATCATTTAAACCTAAACTTAAATTTAAACATTTCATTGCAAATTGTCAAAAGACAGTGAATCAAATGTTGAAACTGAAACTTTTTATTCTTTTTTGAAAAATAAACACCTATTTTGATGCCAACAACATGTTCCAAAAAAGTTGGGACAGGGGCAACAAAAGGCATGTCCAGTTGGCCTGACTGCATGTCTTTGTACTGAGGGAGGATACTGGAGTATACAGAATGTTAGATCATTCTAATTTCATAGCATTTGTTAAGCTTTTTAATCCCTCCAAAATTTGAAAAACAAAACCTGAAAACAGAAACACACCTGCTACACTATCAGAGATCTGTCCAGCAGTGATGACATCATCATAGCTCTCTGCTTCGTACTCTTTTGCTGATTCCCCTAAATCAAACAAAAGCAGACTCACTTTACAAACAGTGCAGTCATATTTTTATATTGTGATTTAATTTAAACACAAATGAGATCAGATGAATAATTTAAAATAGGGACTCACTTATCAGGCCACTGGTGGTGACATCATCATAATATTCTACCTTTACGCCATTCAGAGACTTTGCTGCAAAATTTTAGCACTTTTAATTACATTTCACAATAAAATCCTTATTCAAAGATTCTTTAAAATAAAAATTTCAATGCATGATTCCATTATGATTATGGAGTAAAGTGATATGATTATGGAAAGAATCATTCCCAACAGGCACTTCTGATCTAGAGATGAATCAAATCTTTAGAGAAATAAACTAATAAAGAGAATTTCAATCTGAAATAATTACTTTCCTCATAAATAATGCAGATGAATACTGTAGATATATAGTGGGGTAGAACTAAAACTATTATCATTTAAAAAATAGTAAGTAAAAGGTCTCTAAAAATTGACATGAACTCATGTAACTGAGTAAATTTAACTGAATTAATGTAACTGGTTACTCCTCACCTGTGTATGAAATATTAGATTTACTCTGGGTCTAAATGTTCTTGGCATAAAGCAAACATGACTAAAAGGAACTTGACTAATAAACTTTAACACACACGTGGTCTGGTCCTCTTACCTGAGAGAAGCTCCTCATCCACATCCTCATATCCTGAATGCTGCTCTTCAGAGAGGACACTTCCTGTTAGAGGAGAGCAGAACAGACATCAAACACATTCGAATGAAGAACCCCCACAATCCTCTGAGTGCTGTGAATCACTGTGAAGTGGGTGATTACAGGAAATCACATCAGTGCAGACAGTAGAGGGAGCTCTCAGACATAACACTATAACACAGACCAAACTTTAATAAGATAAAATATTAATAAAAGCCGATTTTAATATTATAATCTTATAATTAATCATTTCACCAGTCATATAATTTTAACAATTTCAGAACACTACATTTCAGTTGAGTTTTTTATGAGTTACATAATGAGATTAAAATAATTTTTACATGCATTTCTCAAAATTGACTTCTCAAAAGTCAAGAGTTTCTCAAAACTTTTCATACAGCTCTTTACGATCATACAGCTCAGATCATCTCACATCCTGGAGAGTCAGTCCAGCACAGTTTGCATATTTCTTTGCTCAAACACACTTGATTGAACTCACCTGTTAATTGTGAAGTTTAGTAGGTGTGTTTGAGTAGGGAAATGATCACACCGTGCTGGACGCCAGCTCTCCACAATACTGGAACTGTGTACCTCTGCTTTATAATATGGCTAGAATTTTCTGAGCCTGCTGACCAAGAGAATCTGCACCACAACTGAGTTACTGAGAGACTTTAAGGCATGGTGTGAAGAGTTTTTACTTCATCAACACAGGAACTGTGTTTATGTGTGTGTGTGTGTGTGTGTGTGTGTGTGTGTGTGTGTGTGTGTGTGTGTGTGTGTGTGTGTGTGTGTGTGTGTGTGTGAGACAGAGAGAGAGAGAGAGAGTTTTGTTTATTGTTGATTTTTGCATTTCTTACTGGTGTGAACCAGGTGTGGGTTTGTAAAAGGTGTTACATACATTAATCCCTTTACTATATTTATTATATATCAAATACTGGAATTACGATAAACAATTCTGTGTAACTGTGGCTTATATATAAATAAATGTAGTGATCATTTTTTTCAAATTTAAATTGTGATTTTAACATTTCTCATTGGACGGACACACGTGTTCTGGTCCTCTTACCTGAGAGAAGCTCCTCATCCACATCCTCATATCCTGAATGCTGCTCTTCAGAGAGGACATTTCCTGTTAGAGGAAAGCAGAACAGACATCAAACACATTCAGAATGAAGAACCCCCACAATCCTGATGTGCTGTGGATCACTGTGAAGCAGGTAATTACAGGAAATCACATCAGTGCAGACAGTAGAGGGAGCTCTCAGACATAACACCCCCCCCCCCACACACACACACAAGAGTTTAAAGTAACATAAGATTAATAAAATGTTTATAAATATTAATAAAATATTAATAAAATGTTTTATTAAATATTAATAAAAGCAGAATTTTTTATATATATATTAGATAATATTATAATCTTATGATTAATCATTTCACCAGTCAAATCATTTTAATCATTTCAGAACACTACATTTCAGTTTTTTATGAGTTACATAATGAGATTAAAATGATTTTTACATGCATTTCTCAATACTGACTTCTCAAAAGTCAAGACTTTTAAAACTCTTCACACAGCTCTTTACTATCAAACAGATCAGATCATCTCACATCCTGTGAGTATGCTGTGGATCATTGTGAAATAAAATCTGGTGACAAATTCATGGAAAAATAAATTATTAAATGAGTGGAGAAACAAACTGAGTGTAGAAATGTCCAGAGAGCTGTGCTGCACGATGCAATTAGGCAATGATCCTACCACACTCTGGTATGTAAAAAAAAAAAAAGTTGAACAGGCTCATTTAACCTTGATTTTGGATCAAGATGTCCCTGATAGTTAATTTTTTGGGGCACTGAGGGCAGCTTCAATCACAAAGACTTCTCACTGGCTAATGTTCCAGTAGGAACAGTGACTAAAGTCACATCTGCATTTAGATCTTTGGGAAAGTCATCAGTAAATAAGGCTGGACGTTCTGGTCAAAAGTATATATTCAGTGACCCTGATGCTCATGCATTGCTCATACGTAAAACTGAAGAGCAACTCATGTAATTAATTTCTATTCAACTTACACGAGTATAGTCATGTTAAAATAAAAGACTAAAAAAATAATAATATACTACAGTAATTTCACATTACCAGTCTGGAAAACGTATGACTGCTGAATGTATTTTCATTCTTCTGGTTATAATCTTACAGCTCTGAGGCTAAAAGGTTGTATATATGTATTTGCATGTCATTTTGACTTCTATTATCTTATTTCTGGAGATATTTATTTATTTATTGTTATTTGTTGAATGCTGCACTGATTGTTTTTGAACAGGCTGATTGTGATAGAGTGCAGTTGGTCTAGTGCTGGGTATCTCTAAGTTGATGTGTTAATGGCTTTAACTTTGTGCTGTAAAGCTTTTTGTCATGTGTTCTTGCATTCATGGATTTTGCTTCATCTCATGCTCACAGTTCAGCTGAAGGTTCTCCACAAGAAAGAGTTAATAGCGCTCAGGTAGCTTTCGTGTGAACCATTAAAATGGAGGACATAAATAACAGTTATGGAAGCAATTAAGCTTATGATTTCAAGAACCTTCATTTTATCAGCTAGGTTATGGATGACCACTGGTAGAAAAGCAATAGGGGGCTGTGGAAGAGCGGAGCTTTAGCATCAGCGACATTTTGTGAGTAGGGCAAGGCAGGAGTCCAGTATGAGACTGAGTTACATTGATTAATAATAGCACTGCCTGCACTTGGCACAGGCACAGCACGCTACTGCTCAATAACACAAACACTGGCTTACTCACTTACTTGCTCACTGACACCTCTGACTGACTGTCTTACTAACTCACAGACACCATCCGAAAAGTTGAAATAAGCTTCCTTTATTATCCTTAATACTTTCATTAATTTAGTTTACTCTGGTTTGACTGGACAAACAAATCTGTCAGTATATTTACAGCAATATTGGACTATAGATTAGAAAAAAGTTTCATTTATCTGTTGCACCGACTCACTGATTCATTTTCTCATATGTTTCTCTCTAACTGACCTGTTCACTTGGTCACTCACTCAGTCACTTGGTCATTTGATCACTTGGTCATTTGGTCATTCGGTCACTAGATCACTTGGTCACTTGGTCATTTTATTACTCACCCAGTCACTCATTTGGTCATTCATATATCCACTTGGTCATTCGGTCATTCCCACTGCTTTGGTCACTCACTTGGTTACATGGTCTCTCGCATGATCACTCATATAGCTACTCACTTAGTCGGTCACTTAGACGCTCAATTGGTCTCTGAGTCATTCTTAGGCAACTTATTTGATTATTCATTTCATCATTCCCTCACTTACTTGGTCATTCGGTCACTTGGTCATTCAGTCACTTGGTCACTCTGTCACTTGGTTACTTGATCATTTTATTACTCACACAGTCACTCATTTGGTCATTCATACATCCACCTGGTCATTCGGTCATTTCCACTGCTTTGGTCACTCACTTGGTCACATGGTCTCTCGCTTGATCACTCATATAGTCAGTCACTTAGTCGGTCACTTAGACGCTCAACTGGTATCTGAGTCATTCTCAAGCAACTTATTTGATTATTCATTTCGTCATTCCCTCACTCACTTGGTCACTTGGTCACATTCTTACTTGGACAGTCACTGGGTCGCTCACTATCATTTACTTGCTCACTTGTTCATTCAGTCACTCACTTAGTCACTTGGTCACTCAATTGCTCATTCTATCACTTGATCACTCACTTGATCTCTCCATCACTTGGTCACTAACTGAGTATTGGCCAACTGTTCACACACTCGACCATTCAATTGGTCACTCATTCACTTGGTTGCTCACTCGGTCAATCACTCCATTACTTGTCTGCTACTAACTCATCACTTGGCCTTGATCATCATCTTGATCATTCATCAAGTCATTTGGTCACTTACTCATTTGATCCCTCTTTCGCTGACTCGGTCACTCAGTCTCTCACTGTGTCATGGGGACCATTGCTGGGTCATGGACTCTAACTCACTAACTCATTAGTTTACTCACTTGATCACTAACTAAATTACTCACCTGTTCTACTCACTCACTAAGCCATTTGGTCACTCATTCAGTCACTCATGTGCTATCACTAGCCCAATTAATCACTCATTTGGTCACTCACTCGGTCACTAACACATTCACTTGGTTATTCACTTGTCATCCATTTAGTAATTCTCTCACTATTGGCCTCATTCACTCAATAACTCAGTGACACACAGACAGAAACACACTAACATATAAACATGCACACAGTGATAATTACATGATCACCCCTCTCTCACTCTCTCTCTCTCTCTCTCTCTCTCTCTCTCTCTCTCTCACTCACACACACACACACACACACACACACACACACACACACACACACACACACACACACACACACACACACACAGACAGAAAAACAAACATGCACACACAGTGACGATTACATGATTACCCCCCCTCCTCTCTCTCTCTCTCTCTCTCTCTCTCTCTCACTCACTCACTCACTCACACACACACACACATACAGACATACACAGACACAGACAGACAGAAACACAAACATGCACACACAGTGACGATTACATGATTACCCCCCCTCCTCTCTCTCTCTCTCTCTCTCTCTCTCTCTCACTCACTCACTCACATACACACACACATACAGACATACACAGACACAGACAGACAGAAACACAAACATGCACACACAGTGACGATTACATGATTACCCCCCCTCCTCTCTCTCTCTCTCTCTCTCTCCCTCACTCACTCACTCACACACACACACACACATACACACACACACACACACACACACACACACACACACACACACACACACACACACTCACGCACCTGCAGCTGTGTGCTTTCTCTATATGTACATATATGGAAGTTTTACAGGAATTATACAGTTTAATTTTAACTGCCTGATAGATGCTTATCAGCAGAATTAACACACTACACTACATGTAGATCTACTCTAACTGCACATTTCATCTAATATACACTAAACTCTCATTTAACTGATTTACTGTTATTATCAAAACACTGAGAAATCTATATTAAAGGCACAATTGATTTGAGAACATTAAATAATGCTTTAATGACTGGGCATTACAGCATGCATTGGCATATAATTTATAATCTAAAATGTAAATATATTTTAATTTAACACAAAAATCCTCACATAAATCACTCCATATATCACTCACCTCTTCGAGTTGAGTCATTTTTTTTAGTAATGTATCTGCGGTCGATCTCCTCATAGACTGCCTCAGTCAGAGTCTTACGCCTCCTCCTAGAGAGCACTGTGAGGGAGACAGAGAGAAACATGGAGTCAGTTCAGTAGAAGAGAAGACTGATGACAGATTGAAGGACTAATGATGTTAAGAGAATGTATAGAAAGTGGATTGTAGATGATCTCTGACTCTCTCTACCTCTCCTGAGCACTCTGTTCTGGTAAAACAGCACAACCAGAAGCACTAAGGCCAGGAAGAGCACTGCTCCCAAAACTAGGAGAGACACCGAATAAATGGATGCTGAAAGAGTTTGTGGAGGAGTGGTTGTTCTCTTCAGTGTCTGATCAACTGCAAATAAAAATACAGAACAGAAGCTTTATAGGGCACTGAACAACCTTTTCAAAAAGATTTAGAAAAATGACCTAAGAGATACAAATAGTACCTGTAGTGGTGAAGGTGATGGTTGGTGTTATGGGTGTAGTAGTAGTAGGCACTGATATATCTGTAAATACAGAAGTAATACATAAAATTAACCAACAAAGCACAAATCACAAAAGCACTAAAGTGAAGTCATGTAAACTGGAAATTCTGTATCAGACGTCATAAGAACTGCATGTGTCAGACTAGCATTAGATGATATCTGCATCAATGCATTCTTTCAAAGCAGCCTTGTATATGTTTTGATAGGCAAGTTAAACTGTCTTGATTGGACTCTACATCTCTAAAATCCAGGAGACTCTACTAACCTTTACAGGTGACTCCAGCATCCTGCCTGTGGGAGCACTCAGTGTGTTTCTTGAGGGAATGAGGACAGTCCCACAGGTGAATCTCATTCCCTCTACACTTCACTCTGTTCAGCCAGATAGGCCCTTTACCAGCACCAAAGACAGCATTCCTATCAGCACTCAGCGCCGGCCCACAGCCCAGCTGCCTGCAGACAACCTGAGCATCCCTGATGTCCCACAGATCATCACAGATGGACCCCCACTCAGTGTTATAAAACACCTCCAACCTCCCAGAGCAGCTTCCATTTCCTCCCTTCAGCTTGAGAGGCAGGTGCTCTATATCACACACATCACACATGAGGAGATACAGAAACAGTGATTGTGCAGGACAGTCTCATGTTCATATATATATATATATATATATATATATATATATATATATATATATATTATGATTTTAATATGTAAATATATATAATTTAATATATATCCTTACTTGAGCACTGTCTCTGATGGGGAGATGACGAGGAGCATTTCAGATGACTTCGCTGCACAGAATGATTTTCCTTTGCTGTGAATGTCAAAATATTTTTTTTTCATTTAGTTATTTACATAAACCTCTTTTGATTTTACATTTTGTCACTTCAGAGTAAAACTGATTTTTAAAAAAATTCTGTTCATGTCAATATAGAAAACCTCCACAAACTCCCCACCTGAACAGGTAATTTTAGCCACATCATTGCACTTATAATTTCCCCAGGGTGAAGATGGACATTGCCACAGAGTGGAGTCATGTTTCCTACATTTCAGATCATTCAGCCAGTTAGGAGTTGATTCCACTCTTGCTTTGTCTTGATTCTCACTGCCAGTTCTCCCACAGTTCAGCTCCTGACAGATCAAACTTGTTGTTTCTTCATCCATCCCATTTACACACACATTACCCCAGGTTCCATTGTAGAACACTTCCAGATTCCCCTCACAGCCCTCAGTGAGTCTGAACTCTTTAAACTCTGATGGGAAAAGAATCACTTTGCTTTAAGTCAATACATTGCTACATGGTATTACTTCTAGAATGACCTATTATTAAATTATGCTACTTTAGAAGATTAGTGTTTTACCATTAATGTCTTTTGTACGAATTGTCTCTCAGTTTGTATATGAGTAGTTTAAAATGTGGTGTATGAATCCTTCTAACATTTGCAAAGACTGTAACTTTGTCAGCTACAGCTGGCCTAAAATTTCAAGTACAGCATTTAACACATTTTACCTGAGCAGACGACTCCTACATCCTTCCTGTGTTCACAATCATCCTCTCCAGACAGCTGAAATCTGCAGTTCAACAGGGACGTCTCACTCCCTTCACACTCCACCAGCCATATGGATCCAGTTCCAGGTCCAAACCGGGCTGGTACCGGAGCACTGAGGGCCACTCCACACTGCAGCTGTCTGCACACCACCTGCGCATCCTTAATCTCCCACAAGTCATCACTCACTGTCCCCCACGAGCCACTGTGGAAAACCTCCAGCCTTCCTGCACAGTCTCCCCCAGAACCAACCAGCCTGATGGAGCTGAGAGCTGGATTAAAGTTACCTACACACACACACACACACACACACACACACACACACACACACACACACACACACACACAGACAGTTCACCCTAAAATTATTTATACGTTTCAGCTGTTTTAGGATGAGAACAACATATTACTCTTTGTTTTACTACATGAAGGAAATACATTTCCTGATGGTGAGATGAACAATAAATATTACAATGTATTTTGGTGAGAATTATTTGAGGAAGATTCTTAGCAACTTTAAATATTTAACTGCTGTAATTCCTACCAGAGCAGGTGACTGAGAGCTGTTCTCTGGAGCTGCAGTTGACCGCTTGTGCGCTACTGCAGTTCCCCAGATGAGCTTCACTCCCAGAACAATTGAAACCCATGACACACATGTGACTGTGTTCAGGACGGGATGTAGAGGATCTGGAGAAGCTGATCACAGAGCCACAGCCCAGCTGTCTGCAGACCACAGAGGCCTCAGACTCACTCCAGGAGTCCAGCAGAACTCTCCTCCAGTCCTGCCTGAAGTAAACCTCCACCTCCCCCTCACACTCCATCCCTCCAGACAACCTCACTCGCCCCTCCTGAAATGCCAGAGAAGAACCTAAAGAGGAAAAATACAATAAAGTGTATATTTTCTATTTTTACTACAGATGCAAGAGACCTAGTTAAAGACTTTTTTTAAGAATAACAGAGTTTTCGTGAAGTACAACCTCAATTCCAATGAAGTTGGGACGTTGTGTAAAACATAAATTAAAACAGAATACGATGATTTGCAAATCCTTTTCAACCTACATTCAATTGAATACACTACAAAGACAAGATATTTAATGTTCAAACAGATAAACATTATTGTTTTTTTGCAAATATTCACTCATTTTGAATTTGATGCCTGCAACACATTCCAAAGAAGTTGGGACAGGGGCAACAAAAGACTGGGAAAGTTGAGGAATGCTCAAAAAACACCTGTTTGGAACATTCCACAGATGAGCAGGTTAATTGGAAACAGGTGAGTGTCATGATTGGGTATAAAGGGAGCATCCCTGAAAGGCTCAGTCGTTCACAAGCAAGGATGGGGCGAGGTTCACCACTTTGTGAACAACATTGTTGAGAACAATGTTTCTTAACGTGTAATTGCAAGAAATTTAAGGGTTTCATGATCTACAGTCCATAATATAATCAAAAGATTCAGAGAATCTGGAGAAATCTCTCCAAGTAAGCGGCAAGGCAGAAAACCAACATTGAATGCCTGTGACCTTCGATGCCTCAGGCGGCACTGCATTAAAAACCGACATCATTCTGTAACTGATATTACCACATGGGCTAAGGAACACTTCAGAAAACCATTGTCAGTGAACACAGTTCGTCGCTCCATCTACAAGTGAAAGTTGAAACTCTGCCATGCAAAGCGAAAGCCATATATCAACAACACCCAGAAACGCCGCCAGCTTCTCTGGGTCATCTGAGATGGATTGACGCAAAGTGGAAAAGTGTCCTGTGGTCTGATGTGTCCACATTTCAAATTGTTTTTGGAAATCATGGACGTCGTGTCCTCCGGGCCAAAGACATAAAGGACTGTCCGGATTGTTATCAGCACAAAGTTAAAAAGCCAGCATCTCTGATGGTGTGGGGGTGTGTTAGTGCCCATGGCATGGGTAACTTGCACATCTGTGAAGGCATCATTAATGCTGAAACGTACATGCAGGTTTTGGAGCAACTTATGCTGCCATCCAAGCAACGTCTTTTTCAGGGACGTCGTGCTTATTTCAGCAAGACAATGCCAAGCCACATTCTGCACGTGTTACGACAGCGTGGCTTCGTAGTAAAAGAGTGCAGGTAGTAGACTGGCCTGCCTGCAGTCCAGACCTGTCTCCCATTGAAAATGTGTGGCACATTATGAAGCGCAAAATACAACAACGGAGACCCCGGACTGTTGAGCAGCTGAAGTTGTACATCAAGCAAGAATGGGAAAGAATTCCACCTACAAAGCTTCAACAATTAGTGTCCTCAGTTCCCAAACACTTATTGAGTGTTGTTAAAAGGAAAGGTGATGTAACACAGTGGTAAACATGCCCCTGTCCCAACTTCTTTGGAACATGTTGCAGGCATCAAAATGAGTGAATATTTGCAAAAAACAATAAAGTTTATCTGTTTGAACATTAAATATCTTGTCTTTGTAGTGTATTCAATTGAATATAGGTTGAAAAGGATTTGCAAATCATTGTATTCTGTTTTTATTTATGTTTTACACAATGTCCCAACTTCATTGGAATTGGGCTTGTGCATTAGGAGCCACTCACCACTGCAGATGACTCCAGCGTCTTGTTTATGAGAGCATGCAGTTCGACTCCATGATGAAATGGGACATTTTGACAGGTGAGTTTCGTTCCCCTGACAATCAAACACATCAGCCCAGATCTGGCCACTCCCCTCCCCAAACCAGTCTGACCCCAACACAGCCACAGCACTCCCACACTTCAGCTGACCACAGAGGACACTGGCAGCTCTCATATCCCAGCTTACATCACACACTGAGCCCCATTCACTGAGGTACTGGAGCTCCACTCTACCAGAACAGTTAGAAGAGTCAGAGCCACTCACCAGTCGAGCCTGAGTGTGACCTAAACATGGAGTTGAGAGTTTAATGATGTGCAGCAACTTGCCAGCTTGATGATGAACAAATACAACTCATTGCTCTTTTAATTTCACATGTATTGAACTGATTGGAATGCAGTCTTTATTAATGACATATTAATGACTGATACTTAACCAGTGCATGTTAGTCCCACGTCGTAGTCATGGGTGCAGATATTTTTGCTTGTGGATTTTTTTGTACAGGAGTAAAGATGAGATTCATTCCCTTCACATTGAAACTCCTCAGACCACACCTGACCCTCCCCTCTGCCAAAAGCAGCTGCTCCCAGCACCTCCACAGGAAGCCCACAGCCCAGCTCTCGACACACAACCTTTGCATCCTGCTCGTCAAAGTCAGCATCACACACTGTGTGCCATTTATTGTCTTTAGGTACTTCTAGTCGTCCAGAACATTCATGAGGACCACCAGTGAGTCTTGGTTTGTCACCTGTTCATTTGAATTTTAGAAACATAAATATCAGAGTAAAACATGAATACTTCATATTTTTATGTGAGAATAGGTGACATATGTAAGAGTGTTTTAATGCTAACATTTTAAGTCATTTTACAGAATTGAGTCTAATCACCTTTAGGAATAATGAGCACAACATCAAAATATGCTAAACACCATGGATCTCTTAATGTGATCAAAGTAAATCATTAAGTAAATCATTAAGTAAACCAGCACTGGGTAGTGATGGAACACACATACACACACACACGCACGCACGCACGCACACACACACACACACACACACACACACACATATATATATATACATACATAATCAGGATACCAAAAAGTAGCTATTATCCATTACAGTTACAGTAAAAAAGAAACAGGTACATTATAAAAATAGAATGTTTACATTCAGAAACAAACTCATTTTCTTTCACCAAAATGAGCTATTTTAATGACGAATATGTCACATAAAACATGTAGATTTAAAGAGATTTTATTTGGGGGTTGAGGGGGTGGGCCACTGCCAGTTGTTACAGCTAAACGTCTTGTCTGTTACAGTTAACCCTCCCATGGTCATTTTCAGTGGTATTGCACATGAAGTTTGGTGCTTGAAGTTTGTTTATATATGTCGCTTGCATAAAAACATGATTATTCCAACTATTTTTAAAGTTATTAAAACATGTGTTAGGTTGTGTTTTTATTGATAGGACTGAGATCTGCAGCATTTTCCCAAAAATAATCTGGTATTTACTCTGGATTTCCACAGCAGATTCTACAGTATTAGACTGATCTGATCTTATCAGACTTAAAACTCTTTATTCTCACTTGTTGCTCCGCAAGATTTCAGTTTGACCAGCTATAAATCTCACTGTTGAAAACCTTAATCTGAGAGGTTTAATCTAACAGTTTGTTTCACTTCACTTGTGTGATTTCTGTCTTCAGCAGTTTTCAATGATGTATTCAAAATGTTATTATGTATAAATAATCATTGTGTTTTGCTAAAAGTGAGAGTGACTGTTTCTGTGAGGCACAATATTTAAGACACCTATAATATCTCATTCAATTTCATAAAATAATTAAGTTCTTGTGTTTGTGTGTTAAGTTAAAAAGGTTTGTTGAAATATGTTTTTCCTCTTTTCTTTATTTATCAAAACATATTTAATTGAAACACATAATCCAAAAGTAAAGGAAGGTGATCAGATTACATTACTTTAATATAGGAAACCTTTGGGTTAGGTTACAATTATATCTTTAAAAGGCCATCAGTAATCTGAAAAGAGTCATGAATGTTAAAATGCATTTTAATATAAATCACAACCTACCTGAACAGTCGACTCCAGCAACTGGTGTAGTACAATATTGAATATGTCTATTAGCAAAACAGTTCTTCAGTGAAGACTCTGATCCTCTACAGTTTGCAAATCCCTTCATCACTGATCCTGATACTGATCCAAAACTCACAATGCGTAGAGCGTTCATACAGCCCAGCTCTTTACACACCACTGCAGCATCAGTCATATCCCACTCTAAAATACAAACTGCTTTCCACTGTCCTCCATCATTAACCTCCACTCTCCCAGCACAGCGACTCTCACCACCTACCAACCTCACACTGGCTGTACAGCAGAGAGAGACAGAGAGAGAGAGAGAGAGAGAGAGAGAGAGAGAGAGAGAGAGAGAGAGAGAGAGAGAGAGTGAGGACTTTGATGTTTTTTAATAAATAAATTATCATAAAAATTATTTTGAAATCCTTCAAATTTTAATACAGAGTGGAGTTACAGTGAAATAATTGGTTTTAATATAATGTGGTAATTTTAAACGTGGATGTCTGTTGAACAGTTAAAATATTACACAAAAACAATATTCCAGCTTCTAAACTGCACTTTTAAACATATTGGTATATAGTATCACATTCAATATCCCATACTCTGAAACTCATACCAACATTTCTTTCTTCTTATTTATCTGCCTTATTAACCCACTTATCTGACTGTTACCTCACATATCACTTTCTTTGCCACTATACCCCTTACCTGCCGCTGCACTCAGCACTTTAACTTAAGACACATACTTTGCACAACGTTACAGGTATGACTGTGTGTGTGTGCATGTGCGTGTGCATGTGTACATGAGTGAGTGATGGCAGGAATGTATGTTTTATTTTATTTTATTTTATTTTTATTTTATTTTATGTAAATGTTTGTCTGATGCTGTGCACTTTGAGCTCCTGTAACCAAAACCTAATTCCCTGTATGTATACCTGGAAAATAAAGCTTGATTATGATTCTGGTATGATTTATGAAACCAATTACAACAAAATACTGACAAAGTGAATACTTACCAGCTGTGGTGAATGTTATTGTGGAGGACAGGAAAATGAGAGCCACACAGCTGTCCATCTCACTCTGACCTGCACACAGTCCGTTCAACTCAGCAGCAGAACAAGCTTCACCTCCACTCCCCCAGAGAGACTGAAGAAACTGGGAGAGAGAGAGAGAGAGAGAGAGAGAGAGAGAGAGAGAGAGAGAGAGAGAGAGAGAGGGAGGCTCCCCACAGCCGCCAATCACACTCACTATGACCTTATTAGAAAGAGGAGAGGAAATCATCAAACATTTTCAGAGACAAATCAGAGGAGGCGTTTTTTTCTTTCTCCATATTTATCAAAAGAGCGTCAGCGCTGATGAACAAAACTCCACCTCCGTCTCTAGAGGAGTGTGTGTGTTTGAGGAGAGACGCTCGCAGCAGTGTGGTGAGAAACACACCAACATACAGGAGACTGACTTCAGAGAGAGGAAACACTCCAGTGTAATGCAGCATTAATGCTGCACCTGCAGAGAGCTGATCCACACACTGATAACCAGCTCACACACACACACACACACACACACACACACACAAATAACCTACTCACACACACACACACACACACACACACTGATAACCACCTCACACACAAAACTACTCTGAGTTATAATCCAGACGCACAGAAATACTAGTTTGTCATTTAGTAAAGTTAAGAATAAGCTAAGCTTGTTTTCTTTTACTTATTTGAAGTGAAAATGCTGCTTTTTCATTATTTTGTATAACAGAGAGCCCAGTGTAATGGACTCATGATTAAAAACAAATATAAAATAGCATCAAATTAGGTAAATATTGTATACAAATACAATTATTAGCATAATTTAATACTTTTTTTGTCACAGTCATTAAAATGATCACCATTACACACATAATTGCAGCTCTTACACAAAAAATGGTTTGAGTCACTGCAGTACATTTTCTTCTCCACAAGATGGCAGCAGAGGATCAATAATCAGTGAATTTAGTCACTGGGAGCTGAAGGTCCTGAAGTGCACTTTCTCTGTACTGACCTGCTGAGGTCACTGCGAGGGTCTCAGTGTCTCTAATGGCTTCTGTGTCTCTCAAATATATGAAATAGGTTTTTAAAAAAGCTTTAAACATTTAATAACGTGCTGCTTTCAATTCATCACTTTAATATTCAATCAAAGCCTGAATTACATTGTTAAAAAAAGCTAAAATAATGAATAAAGTTAATAATAATATTTCTTTATATAATTACTAAGAAAATAAAATCACTCAAATGAACTTCAGTCCTTCCAGAACTAGAATCTATCACTTGTGTTCAGCTGTAAACTGAAAGTTGAGTTCAGGATTAGTCACAGAAATAATGAATGCAGTCTGAAGAAAATAACTCAAATTTTATATGAAAGTACTGTGGCAGTACTCCTGTAATCATATTTCTGACCAACATTCATGACATTATTTTCTCTGTAGTCTGTTCACAGCTCAGACACTGTGGATTTAAAACATTCACTGAAGTTTTATTTGATTGAATCCTTCTTTCAGTTTAGAATAGAGTGTGTTATCATATTACTGCGATAATTGAACTGCAAAATATTTAATTCATTTGAGGTTGTTTGAATGTGAGTGATTGTTTATAGTATTCAAATGAACTTTGATCTTTGAATATCACCAATCATAGAGAATGGTATTCAAACTGTGATGAACAAACTTAAATAATGATGAAATCTACACAGT
>NC_051211.1:45972086-46011584 GCF_015220715.1 Pygocentrus nattereri
CCAGAACAGAAACCCACCTATGACACTCTCAGAAATGTGTCTAGTGGTGATGACATCATCATAGTTATCTGCTATGTCGTCTTTTTCTGGTTCACCTAAACCAAATAAAACCAGATTGACTTTTCATATGGTTTCAATATAAAGATAAAATTCAGGGGGTTAATAAAAAAAGGAACCCAGGTATCAGACCACTGGTGGTGACATCATCATATTCTGATTTCACTCCAGTCAGAGACTTTGCTGTAAAAAGAGCAAAACTGATCACTTTTAATTACATAAAAATTATAATACTCATTCAGAGAGGTTTTAATGTAAGAATAACAATTTTAGAACTCAGTCTTCAGTGTGTGACTCCATTAAGATTGTGCGAGAAATACTTTCTGACACACACTTCTGATCTAAAGACTCAGTATTAAGGAAAAGCTGAAAACAGTAAAAACGAATCTGAAACAGTACAGAACAGCAAAAGTTACTAGAAATTCATATAAAGGATAGAGACTACAGTGATTCAATGTATGTACTCTGTTTACTGTAAATGATTTTTGGCATTACTGTACAAAACATGGATTTATAATGAATTTCTACATTTCTAATAGCGACTGTAATATTTGTCAGTGGGATGTAGTTTTAGGTCCTCCTACCTGAGAGAAGCTCCTCATCCACATCCTCATATCCTGAATGCTGTTCCTTAGAGAGGACACTTCCTGTTAAAGGAGAGCAGAACTCTGGCATTTAGCTGTGTGTAGCTAACATGTGTAGCACAATGGAAGCGCCACAAAATGTAATAAAAAGTCCACATGATTTTGTGGGGATTTGTGTGCCTGTGTAATTTTACTGCCAATGCTTTTCAATCCCATTTTCATCACAGCCATTTAAAGCTCACACCAGCTCTTAGGCTCAATTAATGTATTTAGGGGCATGTCAGACAATGTGAGCAAAAGTATAACTATCTGTGATTGTAATTTGACTGTCTGAATGAATGTCTGTCCATTTTCTCTTCTTCCTCTTTTTCATAAAGCATCACCAAGGTTGCTCATCAATTAAGATAAGGGATATGTTCATTGCAAACTTTTACAGCCCCAGTTTTTTTGTTTCATGATTCTGCATTTAAAATTTACGTTCATGTTCATGTAAATGACCCACATTCTCTGTTAGTTGTATTGTAGCTGAAGAATGGATTTATAATGGATACTTTAACTTCTACATTGTAGTCTGTCGCAATATATCTAGTTCTATGGAAATATAGCAAAAATGCTGATTGACAGTAAGACCTTAGGGCAGGGGTGTCAAACTCAACGAGTAAAAGGGCCAGATTAGAAAATCTCAACAAATCTGTGGGCCGGAGAAAAAAAATTAATGTTTTTATTTCATTTTAATGTGCTATAGCACCAACTAGCCATTATGTATTCAAAATATGCAAACATGTCAACAGTAAAATACAGGCGCTTGTGGTAGACCTTGAAATATTACATGAACACTTGAAACATTCAAAATTGAAATGCCCCCATCCAGCACTGAATGATTATCGACTGCTTGCACTGACATCCCACTTAATGAAGACACTTGAAAGGCTGATGCTAGCTCATCTGAGACCTCTGGTCAAAACAGCTCTTGACCCTCTGCAGTTTGCATACCAAGAAGGCATTGGAGTGGATGATGCAGTTACCTACCTCCTGGATAGAACGTACTCTCACCTGGACACATCAGGCAGCACTGTGAGGATCATGTTCTTCGACTTCTCCAGTGTATTCAACACCATACAGCCTGTGCTATAAGGGAAGAAACTATGGCTGATGCAGGTGGATGAATCCATCATCTCATGGACAATGCACTATCTGACTGGACGACTTCAGTATGTGCGACTGCAGGGCTGTGTCTCAGACAAGTCTGTGTGCAGTGTTGGGGCACCCCAGGGGACTGTATTAGCCTCTTTCCTTTTCAACCTGTACACCTCTGACTTCAGGTACAACAGTGTCGTGTCATCTGCAAAAATTCTCGGATGACACAAACATCAGTAAGACTAAGGAGGTGATGCTGGACTTTAGGAAGTCCAAACCTGCCTTGTCACCACTCACTAAAAGTGAGTGAGTAAAAAGTTAACCTTTTGACAGGGAAATGAACAATGCATACTACAATGTACAGTCCAGCTCCTTCTATGTGTTTTGAGTTCTGGTGGAACTAAAACAGTTCATTAGTTTATCGTCTGTTGGTGTGAATGAAGTTAAATATTGTGTTCTAATTGCTGTTAAGGCCTTTATACGCCTTGTTAGTTGTGTTTGTGAGTCAGTTTCACTTAAAGACGTGGTTTAGTTTGTAGACGCAGCTAAGTAGGTGTTAGTAGCTGCAGTGTTTGGCGCTTAGCCATTAGCATTTTAGTTGTGTGTCAGAGCTGGTTGAGCTGTAGGACTGTTAAAACTAAACCAGTGCAGTAAGTTGGTTTTATATTGGACATTTGTTGCCAGGGGTGCAACTACATACTTTCTGAGGTGGATGCAAACATATTATCGGCACCCCCTCCAAAACCCCGCCCCTTAACTTAAAGTGACTGAAAAAAATTAAAATTAAAATCAAATATTTAAGCAGGCAAGCTAAAATAAGGAACTTTATAAACAGAATACAAATTAAATGGTAAGAGCAAAAAACAAGCAATGAGGATTTAATTAAGAAGAAATAAAATAATTCTGAATAAACTGATAAGTGGACAGGCTAAAATGTAACGCAATAAAATAGTGATTACTAATTAGAATAATAAAATATAAGCACAAAGAAAGAGGGTTAAAACACCAAGTTTATATAAAAAAGTAAATTATGGAAATCAAATAAACAGTAAAACAGAAGACAGAATAAATAAAAGGAAGAAATAAATGAAATAAAAAGGTAAAAGGCAAAAAGTATGGAATAAAATAAATAAAAAGGTAAAACAGAAAATTAAATAAATAAAAGGACAAAATAAATAAAAATGTAAAGGAAAACTCAACTAAAACAGTTACAGGCTGAATGTGTCTGAATGTGGCTAGAAACTAAGAGTTTAAGATGATTTAGTGACACCAGCGAGCTGAGCTTTAGACCAGGCTGCCACGGTTAGGATATTAACTAGAATGTTGACTAGCTAGGTTAGCTAGCTAAACAGGCTAATATAAAGAGCTATGGCTTGACTAATGTCACTCGTTTTGAAGTTAAACCGAGAAAATAACCAGTTCAGGGTTAATCAGGTCGTAGCTGGAGAACCAAGTTTAGCTTTAACGTTAGCTTGCTGCCTCACTGCTATCATTCATCTGGCTGGCTGGGTAATATTAATATGGCTAGCCTTAGCTAGCACAGTAACATACATCTTAAACTGAAAAGGCGATCTCTTCTGATTGTGTGAATCTATTCACGGTGAAGTACGGGATCTTTGAGGAAACTATGGAAAGTTTGACGTCTATTAGATTCCTTTATTTTTGAATAAGTGCATTTGGGAACGCAGCAGTGAGGCAGCTTTGCTAGAACCCAGTGGTCCAACGCTACTTTCGTAACCTACAGTCTCGTTTTGGTAGACAAAGGTGACGTAGGTGAATAACTGATCAACCTGCTGTCTTTCAACCACTTTGAGAAGCTTTTCTTCATCCCTACAACATTTTTTTTTCTCTCTCCCTCTTCCGTTTTCTGTTTTGTGCCCCGGAGAGCTTTTTTTTTCTGCCCCTCCATCCTGAACACCCTGCAGGTGCTTGCGCCACGACGGAAAAAAAAAAAAAACACACGCCTTGACGCGTTCCCTATGGGGCTCGTTCTCACGCGCCTGTGTCTGGGAGCAAATGACAGGAGGGTAGGGGACGGAGTGGATGGGCGCCTGATTAGTGCTGTGCTGTTTTTTGATGTGTATTATCCTACTTGAACAAACAGCTCTTACAGAAAATGCAGACTAGAAATAATTTTCCGGCATCGTTTTGGCGCCCCTCTAGTGCAGCGCCCATATGCGCCGCATACGCTGCATACCCCCTTTTTGCGCCACTGGTTACATGGACCTTGTGTGTTGCACTCCCAGTTGTTTTGGAATAATAAACAATGCATAGTTACCGCACTGCTAACGTGACTCAGTCCCATTCTGCCAGTGACATACAGTAACGTGGTGTCAGAAGTCAAAAGGAAAAACAAAGAAGTAAAGCGGACTAAAAGAAGGAAAAACCCTGAAAATGGAAGGAAACAGAGAGGGAGGAGCAATGGTGCCAGTTTGAACAATGCTAACGCTAATAAATTCTAATGCTAATAAATGGCCGAGATGGCTGAAACGCCATGAACGCTATATAATAGCAACTGAACTGAACAAGAAATCAGAGGAATTTCAAGTGAATGCCTTCATGTACGATGTGGGTGATGAAGCCGAGGACATCTTAAATATGTTACCACCTAACTGAGGAGCAGAAAAAGTCATGTGAGACAGCATGGAGCATTGTGTTTGCAGAAGGAACATAATTTTCGAAGATGCCAAGAGCCAGATGAAAGTGTTAATTCGTTTAGAACAACTGTAGGTTACATACACTGGTGGAACACTGTGAGTTCAGGGCTCTGAGAGAACAGCTTATGTGATGCTAAGCTAACAGAAAACTTACAGCTGGACAGTGAGTTGACAGAGTGCAGCGGTAAAAAGCGGTAGCCGGTGCTACAGGGGACAGAGCAGCTGGCAGGGTTGAAACATTATTCAAAAAGAACAGTGAGAGGCCAAAACCAGAAAAGTGGCGCAAAGCCATCCGAATGCACCAGGTGTGGACACATGAAAAAACATTGCTGGAAAGTTTGTCCAGCTCATGAGTGCAGCAGGTGTCATATAAAAGGGCACTTCACAAAGAAATGCAGATCAAGCAGTGGCGTCCATAACATTACAGAGGCACAGTAAGAGTGCAATGAGGAGGATTTTGCTTTCTTGGGAGAAATGTGCTCTGAAGAGGAGGAGGAGTGGAATGAACTATTGTAGTTAAACAGGGAAAAGACTGTGTTTAAGCTGGACACAGGAGCCACTGTCACAGCAATTCCAAGCAGCACCTACTCCATCAAAAGCCATGGGACACTGCAGACAGCAAGAAAAGCATTATATGGACCAGCGAAATCACAAACCGCATGTTAAAGGACAGTTTAAAGGCAAGCTGAGCTTCGAGCACAAAACAACAGAACAAGACATTTATGTGGTTGTCAGACTGTCCAAACCATTACTGGACCTCCCTGCAATAAAAGTCCTTGCACTGATGAAGCGAGTCCACACGGTGAGGATTAGCACAGTATCCCACAGTGTTTTCAGGCTTGGGGAAATTGAAAGAGCCAGATAGAGTTGGAGCCAGGGGCGGTTCCATATGCTCTGTCCACGCCACGCCGAGTGCCCCTGCCTTTGCAAGAGAAAGTGAAAGCAGAATTCAATAACATGGAAGACATGGGGGTATTTTAGAAAGTTACCAAACCCAAATGATGGTGTGCCGGCATGGTTGTAACACCCAAGGTTCTGTGTCGATCTCACACGTCTGAATAAGTGGGTATGGCAAGAGAGACACATTTTTCTTGCAGTTGACCATACGCTAGTCATGCTGGCTGGGGCGAAAGTTTTCACGAAGCTGGATGCCACCTCCAGCTTCTGGTAAATCCTATTATCAGAGGAGAGCTCACTCCTCACAACATTTGTCAACCCATTTGGGTGATATGGGTTCAACCGTCTGCCATTTGGGATTTCATCTGCCCCAGAGCACTTCCAGCGTCACATGTCACAGATGCTGGAAGATGGCAAAGGTGGCATGTGTCATGCTGATAACGTTGTGTATGGAGAGGACATGCAACAACACAACACAAGACTGCACAGGGTCCTACAGAGGCTGAGGAAAGACAGACTCACACTAAACAAAAAATGTGAGTTTGTCAAAGACAGCATTATGTTTGTGGGCCACCGAGTCACAGCAGATGGTGTGTCACCAGATCCAGACATGATCAGAGACATCATGGAGATGCCAGAAACGACTGGAGTAGGAGGGGTGAGGAGAGTAATGGGTATTGCCAACGACCTGGGCAAGTTTTACCTCACCTGGCATCATACACATGCCCAATTCAAGAGCTACTCAGTGAGAAAATGAGTGGTGCTGGGAAGCACCACAAAAAGAGACATTTAAGAGACTGAACAACAAACTGAGCTCACCACGGGTGTTAGCCCAATACTCCTCAACAGCAGATGCTTCATCTTCAGGCTTAAGGGGTGTCCTAAGTCAATGACAAGGCAACAGGACAATCAGTTTATTTCCAAGGGTCTCACAGATGCTGAAAAACATTATGTGCAAATAGAAAAGGAGGCTTCGCCAGTGACATGGACGTGTGAATGCATGTCATCTTACCTGCTGGGACTAAAATTCAAGATAGAGATCATAAGCCTCTAGTGCCACTAATGTGTTGAGGTTCCGTTTAAGGCTGATGAAGTGCTCCATTGTGCACGTCCCTAGTACTAGTGCCTAGTTACTTCCAGCGAGCTCAGTCTCCTCCTGTGCTTTTCTCAAAACATGCACTTTTCTTCCAGTCAAAGGAACGTCTTCAGACTGACAGTTTTAAAATATTTCTGATAGAAATATTGCTGAAAAACATTATGTGCAAATAGAATGTTAGTCATCTCATCAGCCATTGGAGTGAACTGTGTTCCAGCCTTTCAGGCAGTTCCACATTAGATCTTGTTTGAAACATGAAAGTAAGACAAGAACAGGAAGAAAATAATCATTATTACAGAACAGGTGCAGTTTTAAAAGTTTTAAGTTAAAATTTCTCAAGATTTCTATGTTGTGTAGAGCTTCTGTGCTAAGAAAAGACACAAAGGAAAATTGTTTAGAATATGGCCTGCATTTTAAATCAGTTACATTAGTGAGTTATGAAATCAGTGTTTTTATATAAATAAATACGCAGATGTTTAATATGAGTTAACACATTTGTGTGGATTTTAATATGTATGCTTTCTAAAAGGAATTGGATATCATAAGTGGACAATTTTAATTGAAAAAGTATCATTTTGAATTTAATATATTTTAAAAAGCATAGGCTTACCTTTGAGCTGGGTTTTCTGATGAGGCTGCAAGGTTGGTGGGTGTAGTAGTCTGGCCAGGTGGGCTCACTGAAGCAGACTGGGCTTTCTTCTTTAGCTTTTCTTCTGCAGTGAGAGCTGCTTCTATCCCCAGCATCTCAATGACAGTCAACAGGAAACTCTTCATCACTGATTTTGGGACAGATATCAGAATTTTTGTGCAGAGAGATGCAAAATCCACTTTTATTCCCCGTTTTATGGAAACATAAATAAAGGAATAATCAGTGACATGTTTCAGGATTTATTGTTATATTGTATGCAGCATCTTACAAACTGAAGTGAACAAAGTCTCTTGCATTTGTCATTATACTTTCAATACTTACTGCATTTGGCACATCGTTCATCAAAGCTCTCTATTTTTTAGAAAACATTAAATACCTTACATTATTGAAATTAACAATAAATAAATAATTCAAAGAAATTAATTCAGATGAAGTGACTGTCTGTGTCTGTCTGTCTGCCCTGCAATGGACTGGCGACCTGTCCAGGATGTATCCTGCCTTCTGCCCGATGACTGCTGGGATAGGCTCCAGCACCCCCCGCGACCCTGATGGAGAAGCGGCTTAGAAAATGGATGGATGGATAATTCAGATGAACACTATTCACGTTATCATAACAGAGAATGAAACTGAAGACCAAAGAAGAAACATTCTTCACTCAGACTGTAAACGATGTCCAGGATGTCCTCGCAGCATTTTAGCTTGTATTGAGGAGGGGGTCCTGTGTGGGCTTGCCTGCAGTTTCTTCTACAGTGTTTTTGATTACTTATTGATTCTGCGATGTTTTACGCTTTTCTGACGTTTCTACAGATCAAATAATGATTAAAAAACGGTCACTATGACAGTAATTCCAGACTTTTGAACGCTCATGAATGTTGTCTGAGTCTACAGTACATTAGAGATGATATCAGCATGTTAACTCTTGAGCTATTTAAAAATAGCTTTTTTACACAGGAGACAGTTGACAGTACAAGTCTGTGATGATGAATATAGATTTCAGCACGTGCTAGCTCACAAACTCACATACAAACTGTGTAGCTGATTTTGGGCCATTACTGTTTTAGTTCAGTACAGATGAAATCCCTCATGCTGTCTGTGATGCTGTCTGAGCTCTATAATCCACAGTCTACGTGCTCAGTGCTCTCTGTTAACTCTCTTACTCACACAATAACATCAGCAGTCTAAACATCATCTACCGCTCTTTAGAGCAGTTAGTTAATACATCACATCAAATGAAATTGTACTATAATAAGGAACAGATTATAATACAGAATATATTATAATACTATAATAAGGAAGAGACCAGGGGTCATGACGTCACCTTTCGTTTCAGCACAGTTGTCTCTTTGGGAAACAATTAATTAGAGACATTTTTTATTTGATTCAATGATAATAATAACAACAACAATAATAATAACAATAATAATAATTATAATTTGCCTTTCTCAAACTCATGGTTATCTTCCAACACATTAAAAATACAGAAAATGTATTTATCTAAATATAAAATCATCCCAACAGAACTGACATTTAGTTCAGTCTAAAACTATTCTTCAATAAACCTTTAATATCTAATTCAGGTCTGTCTAAATGCAGCTCCTCTATGATGCTTCATGTAGAGCAGGTTGTAAAAGTAAAGACACTGATTTGCTGCACGTGTTGGCTTTGGTGGACACTGAGACAAAGACACGACCTAAACAGATGATGTAGTTTGAGTTAAATAAGTAGATTTATATGTTTGAGGTCTGAATACAGGAATCAGCTTTGTAAATAAAGACTAAGACACTCAATATAGATTCATTTTCTATTCAATTTCTCCTATATGGGGCTGAGAGAGGGGTGACCATGGGCAGAAGAGAATTTGATTCAGCACGGTCGGTTTTATTAACTGTGTCTCAAAGAAAAAAACAGCAACAACCAGGAGAAATCAGAAATAGTCAATAACAGTCTCTTTAAAATAGGGTTCTCTGCTGACGCTGGTCGCTCATCTCTCTCTCTCTCTCTCTCTCTCTCTCTCTCTCTCTCTCTCTCTCTCTCTCTCTCTCTCTCTAGTACCGCTGGGAGTGAAGACTGTCTAAGGCAAGTCGATCTAGGGAGCAGGGCTCGATTCAGTCTCCTGTAAATTGAGAGAGAGGAGGGGCTGTGGTCATGCAGTCTCTGGCTGTCCGCAACAGGAGGTGCTGAACTTTGACAGCTGCTGTCAGCACCTTGGAGAGCTGCTCTTGATCATGAGGCTTGGGAAAATGGATCTGGTGGGAACCCTGGACCTAAGATTAAAACAAGTGACTCACAGTTTCACAGGTCAGTCAGTGCAGTGACACAACCACATTTCAAGAGTTCAGCTAAATATTTTAACTTCTTACTTAATTTTTAAGTTATCACAACAGCTAGTCCACAAACATGTCATGGTTACATTATAACAAAAGGTGATATAATTAAAATATCAAAATTAATATTGTTTTTTTATTTGTTAATCACAAGAAAAGAAGAATCTGTAAATGATGAAATGATCTGACACTGTTGTTCATCTGAAAGACAGAGATTGTGTGAAAATACTCATAATTTAAGTAGTAAAACAGCATTCAAACACAAAAGCATGTCCATTAAAATATCATAAATAATGAGTTTTCAGCTGCAGATACCTTTCAGTTGTCCAGTTTGTATTTGATCACACACATATAAGAATGTGCTCTATTAGACACTGTGTGTTTACTTTCCACAGTTTATCTGTTCAATATGTGAAATGAAGGGGAAACAAGTGCTTATACTTGTTTTCATGGCTTAGAGCTTCAACATCTGTATCTGAGGTACGTGTATCTGAGAGATAGTGAATAAAACTTTGAGTGTTGCAGCATTTTGATAGTGAATTGTAAATGCCCTGGGCTTATTTTTGTATTTAAACACACATATAAGATTATATTAAGCATTGTGTGTAAGCAACTCTGTTTTAGTTTTGAGCATCTGGACAGTTGCATCATTCTTAAAACACAGTCAGACAGATGTAGAGAGGACAGATTACTTCCAGTCCTGTCTAGAGAGCAGGGAGGCACTAATCATCTGTTTCTTGTCTCCACTAAAAGAAATGTAGCTGTACTTATTTTCTGAATGAATAAAGACTGTTTTATATAAAAAAGGCTCTACATCAAAATAAAGAGGACATAGTTTATTTATCATTGATAACAAAACTCATTTATCACTAGACCTCCTGTGCACTTGAATCACTTCCTCTACCATTCACACTCATGTACATCTGGACTGTAACAGCATACAGGACATCTCCTTCAACAACATGGGAAAATTATGTAAAATCTGCTTGTCATAATGTTGGACTTTGGTGCAGCGGTAACAGCATCGTCATAGTTATCATGTCTTCTGTCAAAATGTAGAGATAAATGTCATTAAATCAGCTTCAGTATCATCAGTGACTGTGTTCAAAATGAGATTACAGTGTTGTTACAAGTCATAACTGTTTCAACAGCTGAGCTCTGACCAGCAGTGATGGCAACATAATTATCTGCTACATCCTCTACATCAAAGCACAGATATTTAGAACATCAAAGCTACATTTTGAATGACTGTAGCTGTTTCAAACATTATCTTTAAATACATTGACATTTGCTTTAGCACTAATAACTTTTAACTTTTTTTTGGACATAGTCTGATTTAAAAATGCTGTTCCTGAATTGGGGTCTTGGCATTGAGGAAAGGCTTGTGTGGCCTAGGGCTCTTCAGAGCTAAGTCATCTGAGTATTATACTCCTGTTAGGGTCTCCCAAGGCAAACAGGATACTAACACGATCCAAAATCCCTATGATCAAAGGAGGCAATTTATTGTGTATCCTGGTTGGGAGACTGTTACTGAGACCTACCCTTTGAACCAGGCCTTGGGGTAGTGTTCCTCTGCGAGTGCCTGGTGGCCAAGCAACACATGCAACCCTCCTGGGCTCAGCTCAAAAAGGCAAAGCTGGAGACCATGTGGGCCCACCACCTGCAAGGTTTAGCATAGGGTACAGGTGCAATGCCTTATAGGCAGTCCTTGGTGAGAAGGTCCTTGGTGGCATCGACCCCTGCAGTGGAAATTGGCTTTTGGCATGTGGGACGTGAGGTGTTGAGCTGTCAACCAGTAACCGTCTAGAGGTGAGTTGTATCAGATGGCAGGGAAAACATGACAATATGTTTAAAACCTCCATTGTGGAAGCTGCTAAGCATAACCGTGGCCAAAAGCTTGTTGGTGCTTTTCAGGGCAACAACCCAGGAACCCATTGGTGGACTGTTTGGCCTGGAGGACTTAAGACTCAGCAGATAGGTACCAAGGGGTAAAATAGGCAGCAGCAGCTGTGGTGGAAAAAGCTAAACCCAAAACACAGGAGGAGTTTGGAGAGGCCATGTAAAAAGATGTTCTGTTTGCTTTAAGGAGGTTCTGGACAACTGCTTGGTGACTCAGGAGTGGTCGGAGTGGTTTTGCTCAAGCTGTTCTCAGCAGGGGTGGAGAAATCCTGACTTTTAACACTGCTGGTCAGTGGAAGAAGTTCAGGAACTCCTAGACTCAAGAGACATGCCTCTATCATGGGAGTCAGGGCGAGGCAAGGCACCAGGGGCAGTTGAGATTTGCCTAGAAATGCTTGCTTATGAATGCTGTGGGGATGTCAAGGCTGACATGCCTCTCCAGTGTCACATGGACCTTGGGAATAGTACCCTTGGACTGGCAGACCATGGTGATGGTCCCTATTTTTAAGAAAAGGGAGCAGAGCGTGTGAATTTGATTCCTGCAACACATTCCAAAGAAGTTGGGACAGGGGCATGTTTACCACTGTGTTACATCACCTTTCCTTTTAACAACACTCAATAAGCATTTGGGAACTGAGGACACTAATTGTTGAAGCTTTTGCAGGGAGGCCAGTCTGGTACCCGCACGAAGCCACGCTGTTGTAACACGTGCAGAATGTGGCTTGGCATTGTCTTGCTGAATTGTCATTGGAATTTGGGTTGTAAACATAAAAACAAAAAGTAACAAGAATTTCTTGGGTCTGTATTTTTCCTTGACACCTTCACAGCCAGTACAGTGATTTGTTAATATCATCAATTACATCATGAGCACAATTTCATGAAGCCCTGATTGGTCAAACCAGTAGTTGCTTTTTAACTATATATAATACTGGGCTTCCTCGAGGAGAGGCCTGGAAATGGTTAAATAAACACAATAACATCCATAAAATTAAGGCAGTTGGTGTCCACAAAGCACCAGTGCTTCTAGAACTTCTAGAACATTTTATAATTAATCTGTTTTCACACCACCTTGTTGCTGGTGACTTTGGAGGCCTTTTAACAATCAAATGAAATAAACCACGTTATGAAAGAGGAAAATAATAAATCATTCAAATTTGATCAAAACATAAACGGTGGATTAATAATTGGATGATCTGGTTTGACATCACTACTAAGTTTTATAAAAGATTGAAAGGCACAGCTTAAACTCATACCTGTCTTTCTTTCATAATGATTCAAAATGTTCTCTGGTCTTGATTTAAGGCCAACTACATAACATTTACACTTATTTGAGGTAAATCAGGTCTATACACCAAAACAAATGGTAGAATGAAACTGGTTAATGGGTTTTTTAATCTTTCATCACAAAATTAATTCCATTCTGTCAAACCAAACTGACTTTGTCATATTTATTCAAAGATATTTTCTTTTATTACATTCTGTTTTATAATGACCAAATAATTGATTATCAGTATATAAAGAAAACAATAAAAAACAAAGAAACAAATAAAAAAAGAATTAAATCTCAGCTAAAATAATAAATAATGGGTTGGTTTTCTGGTCTGAGAATTCTGGGTCCTCTCAGACTGTTCCCTCACTGTCTTGGGGTGATGAACACTGTTCAGATTGCCTTTATTGGGGCTAAAGTCCCTCTTTAACAACAGAAAACCATGTTTATACTCTGTGTATCTTTACACTCCATGTAACCTGAGACTATACTTAATCAAAGATAATATACTCTGCTGTTTTTTTTTTTTAATCTATTTTCTGTTTTTATGTAGACAACACAGTAAGCTAAAGCTTTTCCTCCTAAAAGAGTAACACAACATTTCTGAGACACAAAGTGACAAATAAACAGTTATCAGTTATACTGCTGGTCAAAATATAAAAAGCACACTGGAGAGTTACCTCTCTGACCATAGCAGGACATTCTATTACACACTTAATTCATAAGAAACTGAAGATAGAGAAATTGACTTGCAGCTGTGACTAAGGCTCTGGGGATGCATAATACTCACATAATAATCATACAATCAGAACAGAAAAACCCTTTTACAGTTATAATGGCAGTTTTTGAGTGACAACAGTATGAATGTCTGTAATCCTCTCAACACTCAATTTTAACACCACCATATCCTATTTGACATGTGCGAAGCTACAATAAACATTGCTTATGCTTCTTAAGGTACAAAATATGATCTATAACAAAATCATTTATTGCGTCCGAAGAGGTTTGAATATAATGTCCCGAGGAAAGACACTGGCTGTGGTCTCTCAGTCACATGATACATCTCTGTCTGAGGCTCTTCCTCCACATCATCATAATCTGTAAAATGAGAACATATCTCAAATAATCTTTTTTTTTTTTTTTTTTTTAGCAACTGGGTAAGCACCCTACACTATACCAATGAGAGTCCTTGGGCAAATCCTCACACTACCTTCGCCTACCTGTGTAAAATGATCAAACTGTATGTCGCTCTGGATAAGAGCATCTGCCAAATGCCAAAAAAGATGCACTAGATGCCACCAAACTCCAGTGCTTTTAGAACTTCTAGACCTTCCTAAGTGTGGCTTAATCATAACCTGTCCTTGTATTAATAACTAATGTGGTTTATCTGTGCCTCGTCTTGCTTGCTTTTTAAGGAACTGGGGAACCAGTCTTGAAGCCTTCTGTCTGCTATGATTTTTTGCCTTGCATTTTATAAATATTCTGTTTTCTTGGTGTTTTAAACCTGTTATACTTTGGGAGCTGCTGAATGTGTGATGAAATTCTGCATGTATATGTGAAGCCAAAGGAAGTATGAAGAATTACTGTAGCCTTCTACAATGGAGTAGTGAAGCTGTGAAAGATGAGCTAGCAAACTGCAACTGAGACAGTTCCCTAGAGACTCTTATAGCAACAGCTCTTCAACTAGATCAACTCATTCATGAGAGCAGAAAGCAAAGGAGACACATTAACATAGCTGCTCAAATATCCACACATCCCTTGTCAACAGCTCCCTTGGAGCCATCACAGTCTCCTCATGCTGGAGATGAACCCATGCAACTGAGTCACTTTCGCCTTTCTCCATAAGAAAGTGGACACAGACACGATGAATGAGCCTGTGAGTTAAAAAGGCTCTTCTAACTGTTTACACATTAACAAATATGGATATGTTTATTTATTAAGTGAACGACAACGCTGTTTATGTATCACCTTTTAGCCCTTCATCCTGTTCATTAGTGATGATATCCTCATTGCTCTCTCGAGTGTCCACTACACCAATTTGGAGAGATAAACATATTATTGGAGAGATAAACATATTATTTTTTCTTTGTTGAAGCTTTGGTTGTAAATTGTAAATCAATTATTAATTACACAATAA
The DNA here is from genome assembly GCF_015220715.1 of Pygocentrus nattereri. NCBI lineage: Eukaryota > Metazoa > Chordata > Actinopteri > Characiformes > Serrasalmidae > Pygocentrus > Pygocentrus nattereri. The sequence goes on from NC_051211.1 coordinate 45,986,791, forward strand.
GAAGACTTACTTTCCATAATGCTGGAGTTTGGTCCCATGGTAACAGCATCATCATAGACATCTGCTGAGTATTCGGTCAAAATTTTGGGGAAAAAAGTCATTAAATCAGCTTCAGTATCATCAGTGACTGTGTTCATGTTTGATATTACAGTGTTGTTACATTACAAGTCAAACCTGTTACAGCAGCTGAGCTCTGATCAGCAGTGATGACATCATCATAAATCTGCGCTAAGCCCTCTACAACAAAACACAGAGATATTTAAATTACATAAAACCGTATTTTACACGGTTGTATTTGTAGGTGTTTCAGACACAGCTGTGTGCTGGGTTTCTGTAACATTTGTTACTATCAATGTAGACTGTTTTGCATTTTTTAAGCATTTACAAAATGATATTTTAATTTGAATAAAAATTAATACATTGGCTGGATTTTGCAGGTGTGACGGGCATATGTGGGCACCGAAATGCCTTCCTGCACTTATGTGTGGACCACTGTTGTAAGGGTCAGTAAAGCTCCACAAATGGTTCACAAAGACATTACAAATACAGATTATTCTATTTTCATAACATTAGTAATGATTTTAATCCCTACTTTATTTCTTCTTTCTCAACTAAAATCCCCAAACAGAAACACACCTGCTACACTAACAGAGATCTGTCCAGCAGTGATGACATCATCATAGCTGTCTGCTGTGTCCTCTTTTGCTGATTCACCTAAATCAAATAAAAGCAAACTGTATTTATAAACATAAAAACAATCACAATTACTCATTGGACAACAATGAAATGCAAAAAATGATAAGACTATAGAGACAAACTGCTGACTGAATGTCTGCCAAAAAGCAAATCTCAGTTGAAGTCCTACCTGAGTGCTGACCAAAGAGTCACTTCTGGACTTATTTTGTTTTTTTATTGTGTTTGTATGTGTATAAGTAAGAGAGGACATTAGGTGTGATTGTGGATGAGAATTTTACTCTGAGCCCAAATGTTCTTGGCATAGAAGAGACATGGCTAAAACAAACTTGACTAAATGTATTTATTTGTGTACATGTATTTATAATGAATTCTCTAATTTCTATTGGTGAGTAATATTTCTCATTTGTATGGAATTTCAGATCTTCTTACCCAAGTGGAGCTCCTCATCCACATCCTCATATCCTGAATGCTGTTCTTCAGAGGGGATACTTCCTGTTAGAGGAGAGCAGAACAGTGATGAAGCATGTTCAGAATACAGAACCCCCACACTCGTGTGTGTTGGAAGTGCTGTGGATCACTGTGAACTGGGTTCACAATCATGCATTGCAATCCCACACACACATGTATTCCCTCCATAGAAATTTTAATTCTCTAAATACTGGTTTAATCCTAAACATTTCCATAACTGTGGCATATGAAACATACATACGGATAAATTATCTTATTTTTAAGCTGTGATTGTTATAATCACTAAAATGCCAGAAGTATTCATTTGTCTGTCTTCACACACATATGAACTTGAGCTACATCCCATTCTTAATCCACAGAGTTTAATATGATGCTGGCCCACCCTTTGCAGCTATAACAGCTTCAACTCTTCTGAGAAGGCTTTCCACAAGGTTTAGGAGTGTGTTTATGGGAATTTTTTTTCTGGAATTCTTCCAGAAGTGCATTTGTGAGGTCAGACACTGATGTTGGACGAGAAGGCCTGGCTCGTAGTTTCTGCTCTAATTCATCCCAAAGGTGTTCTATAGGGTTATGGTCAGGACTGTACAGGCCAGTCAAGTTCTTATACACCAAACTCGCTCACCCATGTCTTTATGGACCTTGCTTTGTGCACTGGTGCGCAGTCATGTTAAAAAAGGAAGGGGCCATTCCAAAACTGTTCCCACAAAGTTGGGAGCATGAAATTGTCAAAATCTCTTGGTCTGATGACTCATCCGTCGGATTGAGAGACGGAGAAGCTTGATTCGTCACTCCAGAGAACACGTCTCCACCGCTCTACGGTCCAGTGGCAGTGTGCTTTACACCACGGCATCTGACGCTTTAGATTGTGCTTGGTGATGTAAGGCTTGGATGCAGCATGCTTGGCCATTGAAACCCATTCCATGAAGCTCTATGCACCTCAGCATCCGCTGACCCCGCTCTGTCATTTTACGTGGTCTACCACTTCGTGGCTGAGTTGCTGTTGTTCCCAATCACTTCCACTTTGTTATAATACCACTGACGGTTGACTGGAAAGTTTAGTAGCAAGGAAATTTCACGACTGGACTTGTTGCACAGGTGGCATCCTATCACGGTACTATGCTGGAATTCACTGAGCTCCTGAGAGTGACCCATTCTTTTACAAATGTTTGTAGAAGAAGTCTACTTGCCTAGGTACTTTTTATACACCTGTGGCCATGGAAGCAATTTGAAAACCTAAATTCAATTATTTGGATTGGCGAGTAAATATTTTTGGCAATACAGTGTATCTTAGTGGAATGGAAATTGTCTCACACATGTTCTGGTCCTCTTACCTGTGAGAAGCTCCTCATCCACATTCTCATATCCTGAATGCTGTGCTTCAGAGAGGATACTTCCTGTTAAAAGAGAGCAGAAAAATCATCTGAGTGCAGTGGACCATTGCAAGCTACTGGTGGTTGACATCATCAGTTGACTTTGTATTTTGTTAAAATTCAGCCACAACAAAAATGAATTGAATACAAATCATCTTTTGGTCTTGTTCCAACATCATGATTTACAATAACAAAAAGACTTCAATATAAGATGCATCTTTTCTTGGAATGCCTCCTCTCTCCTCAGTTTCTCAACTGATACGTCTTTACAGCTGCTGTGGAACATATGTTCTTAAGGCGTTTACACATTAAATTATTTTTAATTATTTATTCATGTAATGTTTTTCAGACAACAATACATTAATTAAAGCATGTATTAAAAATGATGACCTATTGGATTTTGTCTCGGAGGACAAAAGGGTCACCCTCAAAGCAAATGAAAATCTCAGGGAAGAAACCTATGACTACTGTGTGGGTTTATGCACCAAACAACAGTTTAGAGTATTCAAGCTTCTTGGAGCGAGTAGGTAGGTTCAGGAAAGGAACCCACCTACAGACTAGAGTATCTTGCTGGAGACTAGTCATTGATTGAACATGTTTGAAAAGATGTTCAAAAGTGTATATGGTACCAGAGCTCTTTGAATCAAAGGTCAGTGATCAACTTTGTTATTGTTTCATCCGACGTAGGACCGTATGTTCTGGACACTCAGGTGAAGAAAGGTGTTGAACTGTCAACTGATCACCATCTGGTAGCGAGTTGGATCAGATTTCTGGCAAAACTGCCAGTCTGATCTCATACACCCAAGCGGACAGTGAGGAAGAGCTAGGAAAAACTGAGAGGTAGGTGACGGAGTCAAAATGAACAAAACCATCATAGTGTAAGCCATCAGAGCTTGTTGGGGTGGCAACCCCAGAACCCCCAGTGAACAAGGGTGGTGAGGGAAGCCATTGAGTTGAAGAAGAAGACCTTTAAGGACTGGTGGGCTGGGATGACTCCTGACTCAGTAGATGGGTACAGATGGGGAAAAAAGGCAGCAGCAATTGTGGTGGCAGAAACAAAATCCAGAACATGGGAACAGTTTTGAGATGCCATGGAAAAAAAATTTTTGATTTGCTTCAAGGAGGTTCTCGACAATCATCTGGCGACTCATCAGAGTGGCTTTGCTAAAGTTGTATTCAGCAGGGGTGGAGAAACTCTGAGTTCCAGAGCACTTTGAAAAACTCCTCACCCAAAAGACATGCCTCCCCCCATGGGGGATGGTAGTCTTTGAGGTACTTGGTATCACTGGGCACTGGGGGTGGATGAGATTTGCCTAGAAATGCTTATGGCTCTGGATGCTGTGAGGCTATCTTGGATGACATGTCACCCGGACCTCAGGAATAGTACCATTTAAATAGCAGACTGGGCTGGTGGTCCCTGTTTCAAAGAAAGGGGACTGGAGAGTGTGTTCCAATTACCAGTCTATGACGCTGCTCAGCTTCCCTTTGAAAGTTTATGCCAAGGTGCTGGAAAGGAGACTCCAACCAGTGGTCGAACCCCTGACTAAAGAGGAAGAATTTAGATTATAACCCGGCTGTTGAAAAATGGACCAGCTTTACACCCTTACTTGGATTATTCAGGGGGCATGGGAATTTGCTAACTCAGTCTACATGTGGTTTGTGGACTTCAATAAGACTTACAACCAGATTGTGTGGGAGGTCCTATGGGAATATGGAGTGCCAGGGCCACTACTCCGGGCTGTGTCCGTATACTCAGCATTTAGTTGGATTCTGTCAAGGTTGTGCCTTGTCTCCACTTCTGTTTGTGATATTCATGGACAGGGTATTGAGGTGTAGCTAAGGTCAGGAAATCATTATGTATGGAGGCTGGATGGTGCCATCTCTGCTTTTTGCAGATGATGATGTCCTTTTGCCACCATCACATGGGTGCCTATAACAGCAAAACAGTAAACCCACACAAACCAGCCCACAGCCTAGCACAGAGGATACAGCCCCCCTTTTCAGAAAAGACATCCTGACAACCTCACAAAGTCTGAGAATACTCCATGGACACATGCCCCTCACAATCTCTCTGCAGTAGGGATTTGGAATGTTTACGCCCCAGTAAAGGAACACGCTGTACAAGACATGCTTCTTGGCAATTCTTGCTGCTGTCCTCTCTTAGGGCTGTACACAACAGCAGAGAGAGACTGAGCGCTGTGTCCTCCTCCCCAGCATATAGGATCTCCTCAGAGCATCAATCCTTACTTTACTGGAGCTGGAGCTCCAGGATACTTGGCCTTGACCAACCACACCACCAGCACACATCTTAGACTAATCAGGAACAACAATTCACAAGCCTTATGTCTCTGCCACCACGAGTGCGGCAAACCCATAAGGTTCCACGCTTGGCCACTCTGCATGGCCAGGCCTCTTCATGTCCATGGGTAATAGTGGGTCACTACACTAATACTGCAGCCATGGGCTACAGATCAGATAAAATGTGGGAAAAAAGTTCATGTTAACTATTTAGACACAGCCATGGACTCTTATTGACTCTCTGTTGACACACTTGCTCACTCACTCACTTGGCCTCCCGGTTATACTAATTCAATTGGTCACTTATTCATTCATTCACTAAACACTTGATCATACACTTGACGATTTGGTCACTTACTTGGTCACTTGGTCATGCACTCTGTCACTCATTTGCCTAGTCACTCAGTCATTAACTCACTCACTTGGTGACTTGGCTACTCATGCAGTTACTTACTCATTCAGTTATGAACTCAATAAATCACTTACTTGGTCACTCACTCGTCCATTTGTTCTCTTGGGCACTTACTCATTCACCCAATCATTTACTTGCACACTAACTTGTTTGCTTACTTGGGCACTCATTTATCAACTGGTCATTCTCTTTGTCACTTGGTCACTCACTCATCTGGTCAGTCATTCAGTCATTTATTTGGTCATTCACTAACACACTTGTTTACACACTCACACATCCGATCACTCATTTGGTCACTGACTCATTAATTTGATGACTTGATCAAAGTAACTAATTTGGTCACTCACTTGTTTCAGTCACTAACTCATTAGATCACCCAATCAGTCACTTGGTCACTCAATCCATCACTTGTAAAAAATGTATTGATCTCTCACTCAGTGACTCACTCATCCACTCACTGACTTGAGTCCTTACACACTGATTCATTCACTAATTCTTTTGCTCACTTAGTCATTAATTCATCAAACTACCAATCACTCAGTCACTTGGTCACTCATTTGGTTACTCACTCGATCACATTCTGATCACAGTTCATTCTGTTGCTTACTCAGCCACTCATTTAGTTACCTAATGATTTGGTAACTCTTTAGCTTGCTCATTTACTGGGTTTCTCGCTGAGCACTCAGTCAGTCACTGACACTGACGCTTTGTCATTTATTCATTACTTGGTTGTTCACTCACTTGATCACATGGACAATCAGTTACTCAATCCATGACTAAATAAGTCACTACTCATTATTTTACTCACATGGTCTCTCAATCAATCACTCAATCATCTTCTCAGTAACTCACTTAATAGGTCACCTAGTCACTCATTTGGTCACTCACTCAGTGATTCATCAGTGGTCCAACAGTAACTCGCTTGGTACCTGATTTGATTTGGTCACTCACTTGCTGACTCACTCTTCAATCATTCAGTCAATCACTGTTTGATGAGCTCGCATAGTCAGTGACAGTCACACACACACACACACATTTGGTAACTCTAGCTTAGTCTCTCTCTCTCTCTCTCTCTCTCACACACACACACACACACACACACACACACACACACACACACACACACACACACACACACACACACAGTGTTACCCCCACTCTCTCTCTATTTCTTTTATCCTCTCTTCCTCTCATCCTCTCTCTCTCTCTCACACCTGCACACACACACACCTGCAGCTGTGTGGTTTCTCTGTATGAACAAAAATGGAAGTTTAACAGGAATTACACAGTTTAACTTTAGCTGCGTAATAGATGCTTATCAGCAGAATTACCTCCTGTCTCTCTCTCTCTCTCTCTCTCTCTCTCTCTCACACACACACACACACACACCTGCAGCTGTGTGGTTTCTCTGCATGTACAAATATGGCAGTTTCCCTTTAGCTGCTTAAGAGATGCTTATCAGCTGAATTAACACGCTACACTACATGTAGATTTACTTTAACTGTATATTTAATCTAATATACACTAAACTATCATTTAACTGATTTACTCTTTTTAATAAAAGACTAGGAAAAATATGCTGAAATAATTCTTACTCATTAACTCACTGACTTGAGTTAATGATACATTCACTCACACACTTGCTCATTCGCTCAGATACTCATTCAGTCACGCACTTGCTTACACATCCACTCAACAATTATCTGTCATGCTGACACACTCGCATTCTTACTCACACACCTGCTCACTCACTCACACACTCACTCATTTGCACTCTTGATCCCTTACTGGCTCACTTTCTTGCTCACTCCTTCACTTCCTCTCTTATTGATTGACCTGCTAACTCTTGGGCTGTCTGTGAATACTTAATTAACTTTCCCTCTTATCACTTATTCACACACACACACACACACACACACACACACACACACACACACACACACACACACACACACACACACACAGGCTAATTCACTCATTTGATTGTTTACTTTCTCAGTTACTGATCAGCTGCCTGACTGACTCAAACACAGGCTGCATCCCAATAACTAAAATATAGTTATTGCAATAAATATATATATATATATATATATATATATATATATATATATATATATATATATATATATTGCAATATAGTCACAACAGTCATAGCCTACAGATCAGTCAAAATCTAGTAAAAAAGGGTCCATTTAACAATTCAGACACAACCACAGACTCACTGATTGACTCTCACTCTGTTGACTAACTGATTCATTCAGTAGCAACACTTTCTCACTCGTCCATTCATTTACTTGCACACACATTTACTAACTCACTTAAAAAAAATCTCTGACTGACTGATTCATTTGGTCACTCACTTGATCACTCAGTCACTCAAATGGTCTCTCACTCACTCACCTCATCACTCATTTGGTCCTATGCTCACTCACTCGGCTTTTGGGTCAATCTTATTCACTGTAATACTAGGTCACTCACTCATTCACTCAGTAATCACTTGGTCACTCACTTGATCAAACTAACACTTGGTCACTTTGTCACTCACTTGCCTGGTCACTCATCCAGTCACTAACTCACCTTGGTCAAAGTAACCCACTTGGTCATTTGGTCAGTTAATTATTCACTAACCCGATCACTCACTTGTTCACTTACTCATTTAGTCACTTTGTCATTCATTCAGTCACTTACTTATCCATTCATTCACTTTGGTTTTCACTAACACATCCATGCAGTCACTCATTCACTTGGCTACTTTCTTAATTACGTCCCTCATTCATCAATCAGTCCTTTAATTGGTCACTCACTTGGTCACTTGCTCTCTCATTCAGTCACTCACTTAATTACTCACTTGGCCACTAACTTAATCGGTCATTTACTTGCTCACTTTGTTACTCACTTGTTCACTCTATGAACAGCTCATTTTGTTGCTTACTCAGTCACTCGTTTGGTCACTTGGTCACTAATCTGGTCATCCAGTTGCTAACTTTGCCTTAGTCACTCACTGATCACTCCATCACAGACTCAGCCACTCATTTAGTTACCCACTGATTCTGTAACTATATGCTCGGTTACTGGGTCTCTCACTGATCACTCAATCAGTCATTGTTGCTGTAACATGATGACTTGGTCATTCACTCACTACTTGGTTGTTCACTTATTGGGTCACATGGACAATCACTCACTTACTCAATATCTCACTACTATCAATCCTTCAATCACATTTTCTGTACCATCATTAGATCACTCACTTGATCACTCACTCAGACACATGCACTCATTTAGTTACTTGTCATTCTGTCAATCATTCACTGATCAATTGCCTTGCACACACAACCACCCTCTCAACACACACACATAAGGTGTTACCCCTACTCTCTCCTTTTCTTCTTCCTCTCTCTCTCTCTCTCTCTCTCTCTCTCTCTCTCTCTCTCTCTCTCACTCACACACACACGCACACACACACACCTGTAGCTGTGTGGTTTCTCTGTATGTCCAAAAATGGAAGTTTTACAGGAATTACTCAATTTAACTTCAGCTGCCTAATAGATGGTTATCAGCAGAATAAACACACTAGTCTACATGTAGATCTACTCTAACTTTACAGTTAATCTAATAAACTGACTGATTTATTCTTATTATTAATACCCTGAAAACTATATTAAACTATACATAAAAATGTTAATTTGAGCAAATTGCCTATTAACTTGATCAAATGAACATGTATTGCATTTTTTCAGTTAAGTATAAGTGTGTAAATATATTTTAATTGAATATATTGAACCTCATGCAGAGCACTACATACTATATCACTCACCCCTTTGAGTGGAGTTATTTCCTTTAGTGATGTATCTACGGTCAATCTCCTCATAGACTACCTCAGTCAGAGTCTTACGCCTCCTCTTAGAGAGCACTGTGAGGGAGACAGAGAGAAACATGGAGCCAGTTCAGTAGAAGAGAGGACTGATGACAGATTGAAGGACTAATGATGTTAAGAGAATGTATAGAAAGTGGATTGTAGATGATCTCTGAATCTCTCTACCTCTCCTGAGCACTCTGTTCTGGTAAAACAGCACAAACAGAAGGACTAAGGCCAGGAAGAGCACCGCTCCCAGAACCAGGAGAAAAAATGGATAGATGGGTGGAACAACTGGTGGAGGAGTTTGCAGAGGAGGGGTTTTTGTCTTAACTGGCTGACGAACTGTAAACAAATTAAAACACAGCACTGTGTGAAGCACATAATAACCTCTTCAGAAACATTTATTAAAATGACAAAATAGTACCTGTGGTGGTGGTGGTTGTAATTATGGGTGTAGTAGTAGAAGGCATAGATTTGTCTGTAAATGCAGAAGCAATTCACGAAATTAAAAATCCACCAAAGCACAAAAAAAAACACTCATTAAAGTGGAATCATGTTAACTAGCAATTCTGCTTCGGATTTCATACAATATGTTTTATTCATTTATTTATTCATTCGTTTATTTATTTATTCAAAGAACTATCATTAGTCATGATGGAAAAAAATGTGTTCTGCATGCGCACCCAGACATAATTTAAAAGTCAGAGGCGTCGGATCAGTTCTCATGAGGATTTTGGATCATGTCATATGTCTAATGTCACACAACTAGGCTCAAAAAAGCAAGTCTAGCTTCATGATCCAGTCTCAAATGCAAAAACCATATTATACTGATGACATGATGACCATACTAACTCACTTACATCCTTGGAAGACCTCAAATGTCCTGTCTGTTTAAATTCTTCAAGTTCTCCTTGAATATTTTTTTTAACACGCTCATGCTAGGGAAGGAGTCTGAAGCTCAACTCTTGTTACAAAATCTACAAATTCTTCTGCATGCTGTGTGCAATTACATATTCATTCATGCATTCACTCATGCATTCCACCAGAGAGGTCTCCAAATCCCCAAAACTTACATAATGTAGCTTTAAGGACTGCATTCCTCAATGCACTTTTTCAAGCAGCCTTGCACATTACTAAGACCCATGTAAAATTGTTTTGATTCAAGTTAGAAACTCCAAAACCCCTCTGACCTTCACAGGTGACTCCAGCGTGCTGCCTGTGGGAGCAGTCAGTGTGGTTCTTCAGGGAATGAGGACAGTCCCACAGGTGAATCTCATTCCCTCTACACTTCACTCTGTTCAGCCAGATAGGCCCTTCACCAGCACCAAAGACAGCTCTCCCATCAGCACTCAGCGCTGGCCCACAGCCCAGCTGCCTGCAGACCACCTGAGCATCCCTGATGTCCCAAAGCTCATCACAGATGGACCCCCACTTAGAGTTATGATACACCTCCAGCCTCCCAGAGCAGCTTCCATTTCCTCTCATCAATCTAAGAGGCAGGCGTTCTACATCGCACATGTCACACATGAGGAGATATTGGCAAAGCTAATTAAAAAAAACTATGTGATAACACAATGTGCCACAACATGAGTATTTAGTGCAAATAGAATATACATTGGTTGAACCAATATTTAACCTTATTTTGCTTACTTGAGCATTTTCTCTGATAGGCCTGATGGAGAGATGAGGAGCATTTTAGATGACTTCGTAACACATTACGATTTTTGTTTTCTGTGAAAATGGTAAGATAATTTATTAATCTTGAATTTTTACACATACAACTTGTTTCACTTATAAATTTGACCTTCCTATTTCTGTTTCGCAGCCACTTTCATTTGATGTTCATCTTATTATATATTATATTAATGCCAACATTCAGAACCACTACATGCTACTTACCTGAGCAGGTAATGTGAGCCACCTCATTGCTATTATCACAGTTGTTCTCCCTCCAGGGTGAAGATGGACAGTGCCACAGAGTGGAGTCATGTTTCCTACATGTCAGATCATCCAGCCAGTTAGGAGCTGATTCCACTCTTGCTTTCGTAGCCATCTCACCGCCAGATCTTCCACAGTTCAGCTCTTGACAGATCAAACTCATTGTTTCTGCATCCATCCCATTTACACACACATTACCCCAGGTTCCATTGTAGAACAATTCCAGATTCCCCTCACAGCCCTCAGTGAGTCTGAACTCTTTAAATTCTGGTGAGAGAAAGCTGACTAAGCTTAACATTCAATTTTCAGTATACATTGTTTATAAATAAAGTTATTTAGATGTTTTATTATTTAGTGGTCTAATATTTGACTTCAGGAAGCAAGAGAGGGTGCACATTCTAATAATCATCAATGGGGGCACTGTAGAGAGGGTTATCAACTTCAGGTTTCTCAATTTCTAGGTTTCTAGATTGTGCACACATCATGAAGGACATCACATGGACGTATGGTGAAGAAGGCATAACAGCATCTCTTCTACCTAAGAAGGATGAGGGTGGTTCAGCATGAATCTATTTAATATTAGATCATTTTACACCTGCACTTTTGGGAGCATTCTAACTTGCTGCATCAACTCCTGGTAAGGGAACTGCACTGCTCTCAACCAAAAAAAAATAAAAATCTGTGAAGGATGGTACAGACAACCCATCATATCACCAAGGTTGAGCTTTCCTCCTCATCGGGTTATACACCGACCTCGATTTGATTAATTCAAGGAGGATCACAAGAGACTTCATCCACCCAAAGTCCCAAACCAGCTGGTTCTAAGACAGCTTCTTTCTCCAGGCCAGTGGGGTGCTGAGCAGCCATTAACTGTTCACTATTCTATGCACTGTGCACTGGAATATGGCCTGTACATACTTCAAACCTGTACTAACAGTTCACAGAACTCAAAGTTAACGAACAATATGCATTTTCTAAGGTGTGCAGTACTCCAACTAGCCACATATTGTCAGTTTAATAGCCTACTTGTTCAAAGTCTGAGCACACTAGTGCTACAATATTTAATTAGTGTGTATGGGAGGATATTGTCTTGTGTGTGTTGTTGCTTATTGGTTTTGATACTGGTAACTTAGAGAGGGTGCAAAATTGTGATTCACGTAGAGCAGTAAAAATACATGTACCACCTCTAGAACTAGATAAAATAACACTTTTCAATACAGGTTCATTGTTAATAGGCAACTAATCAGGAATTAAGAAGGGATGAATGAGTAGTGCTGCATTAACACTTAAGTAATTACTACAAACGTCCAAGGAGTATAATTACTCAGTAGATTAGTAGTAGTACAGTAGTGATGGTAGTTGGGAAGTTCACTATTAACTAAAACATATCTACTGAGTTTCACAGGACTACTAACTGATGTAGTATATTCTAAAACTTCTAAAAGCATTGAAGTTCACTACACAATATCTTTACAATATAAAGGATTTTATCCTCCATTATCACTCACAGAAACAAGTATCCTCACAGAAGGCTGGGGGCATCACACCACACTGTACTGAGGGGTGTCTATCATGTGCTTGTCTTGATCACCAGCCAACAAATGAGACAACTACTAAAATACAACAGAAGTCATTCGACCAGTCTGCTTATATCTCGTCTTTAAACTAAAAACACTACTTTTGTGTGATGGTTCCACAATACTGAAAATAGCTGTCTCTGTGAATAATAATGGCAGATGACAGTACAAGCTAAAAATTTCAAAAACAGCAGAAACCAGCTCACTTTACCTGAACACACAACCCCTACATCTTCCTTGTGTTCACATTCATCCTCTCCAGAAAAATGGTGTCTACAGTTCAACAGGGACGTCTCATTACCATCACACTCCACCTCATTCAGCCAAATGGGTCCGGTTCCAGGCCCAAATCGGGCTGGTACCAGAGCACTGAGGGCCAATCCACACTGCAGTTGTCTGCACACCACCTGTGCTTCCTCAATATTCCACAAGTCATCACACACTGTCCCCCATGAGCCGCTGTGGAAAACCTCCAGCCTTCCTGCACAGTCTCCCCCAGAACCAACCAGCCTGATGGAGCTGTGAGCTGGATTAAACTTACCTACACACACACACACACGCACACGCACACACACACACACACACACACACGCACACATATACACAAACTATCACGTTCAAACTAAGAACAAGTCCAGGATAAGACAATAAGTCATTTTACATTATGGACATATTTAATTTATTCTCTACATTACCCACACATTTGTCTCATTGTCACGGTTGGCTCCTCCCACTACTCCATGTGCCCCTTTGTTTTGGTTTAGTCCAGCCCCTCGTTTCATGTCTCCGCCCATGATTGTTTTCACCTGTTTCCTGCCTATCCCTCAATTTACCCATTGTTATTTAAGCCCTGTGTTTGCTCGTTGTGTTTGCACTGTTTGAACCATTGGATCCTGTTTAGTGTTTATCCTGTCATGTCTGTCCCCGATCGCTTCGTGTTGGATATATGACCTTGGACTGTTTTGACCACAATCCTGGATTTGCCCAGAATAAAAGTCGCTTATCTCAGCGCATGCGTCCGCCTCATCGCTCCACGTTACACTCTTCACTTTGACATGAACATTGTACAGCTATTGAATATTTGGAGCTGGACTAAATAAGTAGTGTAACTATTGCTCATTTCTGAAAATATTTAAAGAGTGTTACACTAACCAGAGCAGGTGACTGAGAGCTGTTCTCTGGAGCTACAGTTGACCGCTTGTGCGCTGCTGCAGTTCCCCAGATGAGCTTCACTCCCAGAACAATTGAAGCCCGTCACACACATGTGACTGTGTTCAGGACTGGATGTAGAGGAGCTGGAGAAGCTGAACACAGAGCCACAGCCCAGCTGTCTGCAGACCACAGAGGCCTCAGACTCACTCCAGGAGTCCAGCAGAACTCTCCTCCAGTCCTGCATGAAGTACACCTCCACCTCCCCTTCACACTTCATCCCTCCAGACAACCTCACTCGTCCCTCATGAAACTCCAGTGAGGAAACTGAGGAGTAATGGAGTAAGATTTTAATTTTATTTACAATTTTCTTTTTGATTTAGGCTGCCATAGACAAACACAGCAACATTTTAACATGGCTTTAATTCTCTAAAATGAAATACACAATTTTGAGAGCTCACCACTGCAGATGACTCCAGTATCCTGTTTATGAGAACATGCAGTTCGACTCCATGATGAAATGGGACATTTTGACAGGTGAGTTTCGTTCCCCTGACAATCAAACACATCAGCCCAGATCTGGCCACTCCCCTCCCCAAACCAGTCTGACCCCAACACAGCCACAGCACTCCCACAGTTCAGCTGACCACAGAGGACACTGGCAGCTCTCATATCCCAGCTTACATCACACACTGAGCCCCGCTCACTGAGGTACTGGAGCTCCACTCGACCAGAACAGGAGTCAGAGCCGTTCACCAGCCGAGCTTCAGTGTAACCTGAATCGACATCACATTAGAGAAAAGAACATGAATAAGAGCAACTCACTGCCCATATAATGGAACAGGCAGTATAATGCTTTCATGAAAGTTGTAAATATTTTTTGAAATATTAATGATTTACCAGCGCACACCAGTCCCACATCACTTTCATGGGAGCAGCTGCGTTTGAATGAAGATGTTTTTTGACAGAAATAAATCTGAGATTCATTGCCTCTACACTGAAGCTCCTCTGACCACACCTGACCCTCCCCTCTGCCAAAGGCAGCGGCTCCAAGCACCTCCACAGGAAGCCCGCAGCCCAGTTCTCGACACACAACTTCTGCATCCTGCAGGTCAAAGTCAGCATCACACACTGTGGACCAGGTCTCTCCATAAAGAACCTCCACTCTCCCAGAGCACAGATGAGGACCATCAGTAAGTCTGGACATGCGGCCTGTGTATATTTAAATTACATTAAGAGTTATTTTATATACCGAATGGTGTTAGATAGGACTGTTAGTGCACTGCTTTTTACCTCCAAACTAGCTAAGGTTTTATAGAATTAACTTCTTAATTCAGAATCTGGCTACTTGAGGGTTACTATTAATATTTTTCCTACATTTTCCCACAGTTTCTCTCACATATACCCATTTAAGTGTCACTGGTGTTTAAGATGCAAGATAATTAGACTTTATCAAAATGGATCTTATGTGATTATGATCATGACAATGATATAGACAGAGTGTTATCCTTGTTAGCTTACCAGAGCAGATAACTCCACAATCATCATAATGCCCACATTCATGTTTACCCCATCCTAGTGAACTACAGTGTTTCAGTGTGGACTCTGATCCACTACAGTGCAAATAATCCATCCAAATTTGTCCTGATCCTGGTCCAAACCGACCATATTGTGGTTGTTCTGCAGGCTCTCCACAGCCCAGCTCTCTACACACCACTGCAGCAGCAGTCATATCACAGCCACGACTACAAACAGTTCCCCACTGTCCTCTATGAAGAACCTCCACTCTCCCAGCACAGCGACTGTCACCATTCACCAACCTCACACTGTCTGTACAACAGAAAGAGAAAGAGAGAGACAGAGATAGAGCATTTCAGGTGCACACTGGGCTCCACACAAGGGTCCTGGGCAAATAAAGGGTTACAATGGTGCTTGGAGAACTGTATGTGACTGTCTGTGCAAAAGAGATTACTGCATTAGCACCTAATCAAAAACTGTAATGTAGTTTTACCTGTTTGCTTACAATAAAGCTTTACTTGTTGGTCTGTATAGTTATTATAATGCAAAGCAGACAGTTACATGATTTTGTTACAGTGGTTAATACAAATGTTGCTCTTACCAGAACACACCAGTCCCACATCACTGTCATGAGAGCAGTTGTGTTTGTGTGAAGATGATGTTGGACAAAAGTGAATCTGAGATTCGTTGCCTCTACACTGAAGCTCCTCTGACCACACCTGACCCTCCCCTCTGCCAAAAGCTGCTGCTCCCAGCACCTCCACAGGAAGCCCACAGCCCACCTCTCGGCACACAACCTCTGCATCCTGCTGGTCAAAGTCAGCTTCACACACTGTGGACCAGGTCTCGCCACGAAGCACCTCCACTCTCCCAGAGCAGCGAGAAGCACCAAAGAGCCTGACTTCTAATATATTATCAAGAGAGAATTATCAAGCGATCATTCATCACACGTGTTTATGATTGATAATAATATTTTGATAGATATTTGATTTCTTGAGGAGTATTTTAGGATAAACTTACTTTTAAAATTACTTAAGAGGTTAATGACTGTAAAAATAGAGTTAAATGGCAAACTGCTGTACAGCACAAAATATATTAACTAGTATACACTGTATCGGTGTATTTATGTGAAAGCCATTATGGTAAACATTACCTGCACAAATGACTCCAGCATCTTTAGAATGATCACAGTTATGATTTCCCCATTCTGCTGATAAACAGTTCTTCAGTGTGGACTCTGATCCACTACAGTACACATCATCCATCCAGACTGGGCCTGATCCTGGTCCAAAGTGAGCTTTACTCAGTACATCTACAGCCTCTCCGCAGCGCAGCTCTCTACACACAACTGCAGCAGCAGTCATATCCCAGTAATCATCACACACTGTTCCCCACTGTCCTCTATGAAGAACCTCCACTCTCCCAGCACAGCGACTGCCACCATCCACCAACCTTACATTGTCTGTATAACAGAAAGAGTAAGAGAGTAAGACGCCATGATCTCATGGAGCCTTATCATCATCATTGCAGCTGATGATGAGTTCATGAATTTGAGGTTCAACTCAGATCAGCCAGGATTTGTGTTTCTTTATTTGGTGCTAATAAAAAAAAAAAACACCTGGTGGTTGATTGGTAACAGGTAAGTAACATGATTGTATATAAAAAAGAGCATCCCAGAGAGGATGAGTTTTTCAGAAATAAATATGGGCCTTTTTCTTTTTTTTAACATTTATCAAAATAAAACAGCTAATAATTTTGCTTTTCATCATCTATGATACCTAATATCATTAAAACATTGAGAGAATCTGGAGAAATCTCTGTATGAAAGGGACAAGACCTAAAACCAGTACATACTGGTTATGATCTTTGGGCTCTTGGGCATCACTGCATTAAAAACAGACATGGTTCTCTAGTGAAAATCACTGCATGGGCTCAGAAACACTTCTGAAAAACACTTTCTGTAAAAACAGTTCATCACTGCATCCACAAATGCAAGTTAAGATTCTAAAACGCAAAGAAGAAACTGAACATAAACAGGATACAAAAACGCTGCTGCCTTCTCTGGGCCTAAGCTCATTAAAAATGGACTGAGGGAAAGTGGAATAGTGTCCTTCATTGCAACGAATCAAAAATAATCATGGAAACCATGTCCTTTGGACTAAAGCCCACTTAGCTCGTTATCAGTACACAGTTCAAAAGCCAGTATTCATGATGCTATAAGGGTGCATTAGTGCAAATGGTATGGGTAATGTGCACATCTGTGAAGGCACCATAATTGCTGAACGATATATACATGTTTTGGCAACATATGCTGCCATATAGACAGCGTCTTTTTCAGGGAAGAACTTGCTTGTCAGCATTTCAGTAAGACAATGTCAAACCTAATTCTGTATGTATTACAACAGCATTGTTCCATATTAAAAGAGTCTGGGTGCTAAACTGACCTGCACCGATTGGGCATAACATTATTACCACCTCCATGTTTCCTTTTATCAGCTCCACTTACTATATAGGTGCACTTTGTAGTTCTACAGTTACAGACTGTAGTCCATCTTTTTCTCTGATACTTTGTTAATCCCCCTTTTACCCTGTTCTTCAGTGGTCAGGACCCCAATGGACCCTCACAGAGCAGGTACTATTTGGGTGGTGGTTCATTCTCAGCACTGCAGTAACTCTGACCTTTTCAGTCCACCTTGTAGATGTAGTCCTTCGTCAGTGGTCACAGGATGCTGCCCACAGGATGCAACACACACTAACACGGCACCAACACAGCAGTGATCAGTGTTACTGCAGTGCTGAGAATAATGATCCACCTCCCATTACAGACATCTATCTATCTATCTATCTATCTATCTATCTATCTATCTATATATATATATATATATATATATATATATATATATATATATATTTACATATACAATGGGGCAAAAAAGTATTTAGTCAGCCACTGATTGTGCAAGTTCTCCTACTTAGAAAGATGAGAGAGGTCTGTAATTTTCATCAACATTCATCACGTCCACTATGAGAGACAAAATGAGAAAAAAAATCCAGGAAATCACATTGTAGGATTTTTAAATAATTTATTTGTAAATTATGGTGGAAAATAAATATTTGCTCAATAACAAAAGTTTAACTCAATACTTTGTAACATAACCTTTGTTGGCAATGACAGAGGTCAAACGTTTCCTGCAAGTCTTCACCAGGTTTGCACACACTGTAGCTGGTATTTTGGCCCATTCCTCCTGCAGATCTCCTCTAGAGCAGTGATGTTTTGGGGCTGTCACTGGGCAACACGGACTTTCAACTCCCTCCACAAATTTCCTATGGGGTTGAGGTCTGGAGACTGGCTAGGCCACTCCAGGACCTTGAAATCCTTTTTACGGAGCCACTCCTTTGTTGCCCGAGCGGTGTGTTTGGGATCATTGTCATGCTGGAAGACCCAGCCACGTTCCATCTACAATGCTCTCACTGATGGAAGGAGGTTTTGGCTTAAAATCTCACGATACATGGCCCCGTTCATTCTTCCCTCAACACGGATCAGTCATCCTGTCCCCTTTGCAGAAAAACAGCCCCAAAGCATGATGTTTCCACCCCCATGCTTCACAGTAGGTATGGTGGTCCGCCTCGTGCTCAGATCTTCTATTGCTGCCTGGACAGGTTCAGACAGTTGTCTCAAGTAAGGTACTGATTTAATATTTTCTTTTGCTCTTTTGAGTGAAGCGACCTCCTAAGTTTTGGGTCTCTACGTTCCCCAGCTCCGACTCAGGCCTGCAACGTTTTTCTTTTGTTTACTTAGTTTAGGCTTTTGAGTGTGTAAGAACGTGGGCCCACTTGAGTTTAAATATTTCCAGAGGTTTATACTTTGTCCCTATGTTCAGAACTCTTTTATGAGTGTGCTATATATTTTCCCCTGCTCAAGTACCATTACAGGTGTGTTTAAAGGTGAAATTCTACATAAGTCAAATTCATGATAGGTCATATGAGTTTAAATTAGAGGTGAATTTATACAAAAGCTACTTGTGTAACAAATACGGTATACATTGAACATTTACTTAATCTGTAACTTAAAAAAGCTCTAACATCTGGTTACTAAAAACTCTGAAATATGTCATTTAAAAATCTAAGCACTGTTATATTGTAAAGGTATTTTTCTGAACCCTGATAATTGTGAAAAATCCATAAGAGAATATTTTTCACTCGTGAAACACTCAGTAAACCTCTGGTATTTTGTATTTAAGTGTATTTGAATATTTACTTTCTCTTACGTGTGTGTTTTACTTCTGCCAATCACTTATATAAGGGAATAGGGAGTGATATATTGAATTCAGGGTCCTTATTCTTGCCACATATATTTGGGATAGGGGTTTTATATATATATACCCCCCCAGCGGCTTCTTCTGCGGTGTTCTGCCAGTGTTTCTCAACTCATTAACATAAATATTTCTCTTAAAAACAGTTAAAAGAGATAGTTCCAAGTCTATCAAGCCCTTACATTTTGCTCTGTGGTTATTTTTTTACTTTATTGAGCATTCTTGATTTTGCCTTTACAGTGATCTTTGCTGAGCACCTACTTCTACGGAGAGGAAAAAATAGTTAACTATTAAATAAATAAATACTTCATTCAGAAATAAGCAATTTAACTGGTTTCATTCAACCATAATAAATACTTTAAAGGAAACAATGCAGAGTAAAATTATGGTTTAGATGAACAAAAGCAGTATTTTATATTAACCCTCAAAAGCACTTCAAATCAACTTCTGCCCTGTTCCACATTTTACAGAATAGCTTTTTGATGTTACATGTTTAAATGTCACAACACAGTACACTGTAAAAGTGGTTTGTCAGATCTATCTAAAAAAACTACTTCATGTGGTAACAAGCAATTAAACCAGTTATATTCAACCTAAATAAATACGTTGAATGAACGATTCTTTCAATCAATGTAGTTTCTTTAAGTTGAATGAAACTAGTTCAATCTTCACATCCTTGTTAGAACTTTCATGTGTTTCTATTTGTGTATTTCTGTAGCCAAATAATCCTACACACACACACCTTTCCTAACCTTAGCCTCTGTATCTGAAAAAGAGGATTTAAAAAAAAAAAAAAAAAAAAAAGTAATTTGTGGTGAAAGCGATTTATCGCTGATGTCGGATCAAAACCTCGTATCTCCAAAATGGTAACTTTGCAGAAAAAAACATACTTTACTTTTAACGCAAGTCAATGGAACCAGAATATTTTCCAAGTCATTTTGGGCCGTTTCTTTTGATCCATTCATCATAAAATGTATACACAATATAAAGAACAACAGATATTTTCAAATTATGTCAAAAACTGAAAAATGCATAGTACAAATACAAAGTTTTGTTCCGACAACAGCGATATGCTTCAGTTAGGACAAAAATGTCATGCTGTCCTATTATTTTGAGGACATGTATTCCTCATGAAGATTGCAAGACATATACACGTATATATTCCCAAACCGAAAACTAATTAACTAACTAGTTTTGTTTAAACTAAATTATTAAAACTAAACTAGAGCTTAAATTTTAGTACTTTCTTGTTCACTATTTTTCCATTTTCTGTTGTTTTCTCCACACAGTTTAACATTGTTTGTTTCATTTTTAAATTATATGTACTTACCAGCTGTACTGAGTGTGATTGCAGAGGACAGAAGAATGAGAGCCACACAGCTGTCCATCTCCCTCTGACCTGCACACAGTCCGTTCAACTCAACAGCAGAACAAGCTTCACCTCCACTCCCCCAGAGAGACTGAAGAAACTGAGAGAGAGGGAGAGAAAGAGAGAGAGAGAGGGAGAGAGAGAGAGAGAGAGCTCCCCACAGCTGCCAATGACACTCACTATGACCTTATTAGAAAGAGGAGAGGAAATCATCAAACATTTTCAGAGACAAATCAGAGGAGGCGTTTTTTTCTTTCTCCATATTTATCAAAAGAGCGTCAGCGCTGATGAACAGAACTCCACCTCCGTCTCTAGAGGAGTGTGTGTGAGGAGAGACGCAGCAGTGCGGTGAGAAACACACCAACATACAGGAGACTGACTTCAGAGAGAGGAAACACTCCAGTGTAATACAGCATTAATGCACCTGCAGAGAGCTGATCCACACACTGATAACCAGCTCTCACACACACACACACACACACTGATAACCTACTCACACACACATTTATAACTTACTCACTCTCTCTGTTTCTCTCTCTCTCTTACACATAAACACACACACACACACACACTGATAACCTACTCACACACACACTGATAACCTACTCACACACACACTGATAACCTACTCACACACACATTGATAACCTACTCACTCTGTTTCTCTCTTACACATAAACACACACACACACACAAACACACTCACAAACATACACACAATAATAACATATACGCACTCAGATTTGTCACTGATAACTTACTCTCAAACACACACAAACAGTACTTACATACACACTGATCACCTACTCACACACACACTGATAATCTGCTCTCTCAGACACACACAAACATGTGTGCACACACTCAGTGTTCCATATACCCCCCCCCCCCCCCCCCCCCCCCCCCCCCCCCCCTCCGAACTAATACACCTGCACCTCTGTATGTCCACAAATGGAAGTTTTACAGGAATTACTCAGTTTAACTTCAGCTGCCTGATAGATGCTTATCAGCAGAATAAACACACTAAACTTCTGGGGTTCTGTATATTCTGTATATTATGTTCAGTGTTTTGTCTGATTCTCTGTGCTGTGATTCCCATTTTTGTAAAGCTGCTTTGTGACAACATCAGTTGTAAAAAGCGCTATATAAATAAATTTGATTTGATTTGATTTGATAAACTACATGTAGATATACTCTACATGTAACTGGTTTACTCTAAATACATAAATAAACTGAGAAAATAATGATCAAGAAATGATTTTAACTCACTGACTTACCGACTCAATCAGTCATTCACACATTTGCTTATTTGCTCACTTATTCATTCCGTCACTCACTTGCTTATGCATTCATTCAATAATTAGCCATCATGGTGGAATACTCACTCAAACACTCACAATTCTGCTCAATCACTGACCCCCACACAAACACACACACACACAAACACACGCGTATACTCTCTGTCTCACACACACATGCGTACACATTCACACTGTTAAACGACTAACCCATACTTTAAGACAAAATACAGATAAACAAGGATACGACAGAACAAAATTCGAAGGAAACTGAAAGGGGAACTCAGCCCATTTTGCAAAATGACTTAGTCATTGAGAGGTTTAGAAGTGACAAAAATTATTCGGAGTGATTCGGTCTGAAATGTGCCTCTCCAAAGAAATGTACAGAGTGCACCTTTATAGTACTAGGAACCAGATGTCCGACGAGTTTACTGGCTCTGAAACCTACATCCCGTTATTACACAAAAAGGTTATGATTGCATGACTTCATGCCTGAGAGATTGCTTTTTGATAATTTTGTTATAAAGTTTTGGCCTAAAACATAATTTTAGCACAAACTATTACTGCAGGATTCTGTGTTTCCTCTCATAACCGCATTCTGAATGGAGATCGATGTGCATGTTAACTTGCTTTTGTTGTTACCAACCTGGAGCTACAGCCCTCCAACACGGCTAATGTCAACAGCAGCTTTACACATTATTCTTATGGTTTTTGTCCTGTAAAGAGGAATTATAGTGAGCTACAGCAAAGCGGGGTTACAGCATCACAGAGGGAATGAAGTCCAGTCGGGTCCGTGCAGAGGGGGTGATTACATTACTGAGAGAGAAAGACAGACACATTTGTCAGTTTGTCTATATGGATACTACTACTACTACTACTACTACTACTACTAGTACTACTACTACTACTACTGTTAATAACTAGTTTGTTAACAAAAACTAGCAACATAACAGTTACTAACTGAGTTATAACAGTGTTTTACAGCAGCTTTGAATGTGTCTTATGCAATTAAATGTTAAAGCTGGAAAAACACATTTTCTATAACTATGTAAGCATTATTTTAAAAAAGAAATATAGGTGTAAATCTTACCATAATGGATCTCGGTCTTCATTAGGAGGGCAGCGGGGAAAGAGAGATTTCTCTACCATACTCTCAATGGTCCTTCCTGCATGTTTGATCTACAGGGAGAGAAAACGCAACATGCTCATCACCATCTTTATTACTATAAGCAATGACACGGCTGCTACACTTATACAGATAACAGTACAATCTACATCTGTTCTGGACACATACCTGATGAGAATATCCATATCGCATTGAGCCGTATGAGAACGCCAGATCTGCGTCCAGCTTGCAGACTTTCTGAAAACATAAGAAATAAAATCATATCTCTCTCTCTCTCTCTTTCACACAAGCAGGAAATAAAATAAGAGAATTTTTACTAATGGTAAGACATTACCTTCTGCATGAGCCTCAAATTAAACTGATGACTCAATGAAGATTTCTGTGAGAAAAGAGAAAAAAAAAGGTTAAGTTTTCATTTTTGGTAATCAGTGACACTGAGTGGCTTAAATAAAACCTTAATAGAGGTAGAAGGAGAACGTATCTTACCTTAAGGATTTCCTGCAGCATGATGGTGTCTCTGCCAATGAGTACGGGGGTGGTTAAATCAGGATCCACCATAATCAGTTCCACCACCACCAAACTCGACTGCTGGACACCGCAAATGTCTTCCTTCTGGATCTGCAAACACAAAGACAAGAAAGGTAAGGGGGGCTTTGTTATTTGTATCAATGTCTTACAGAATGACTTCAGAACAGAATATACACCCGCTGAAGTTGCTGCAGTGGTTTTGTAAAATAGCCATGCGATAACAGCATTTTACATTAAACAAATGGGTATCACGTTATATGCAAGTGCCTTTAAAGGCAAGTTTAAGAAGATATGCCAAAAATCTCAAATCCTTGAAGACACCAGAGGGTTAAAACCCATTTGTCTGCTGTGCAAAGAGAGAAGACATTGATAAGTAATACTAACCTGTAGCGAGAAGTGTTTCCATTCATCAAAGCACATGGGGTCGCTGTAGGGCTGCTGCACGGTGTACTTCACCGTTCTCCCAATAGTGATCCTCCCAGCAGCCCGACTGCCTTTCTTCAAAGGAGCTGGTGCAGAAAAACAGCCAAACCCAGAACCATAATTATTGATCAAGGCAAACAAAATCAGCTGATAAGTTTTGTGGCTCGATATCAACACAAACGCAAACCTAAAATCTAGACTTAACACTGAGACTGACAGAAACTTTAACATACCAGATTTACTGAAGTCTCTGCAGGTCTTCAGGTTTACAGTTAGGACCCCTGCCTGTCAATGGAAAGAAAAATACATACATTTCAAGAGCTTTATGTATTAACATCATTTCATAATGCAGTCAATTAATGTGACTTTACACTTCACAGTAGCTCAAATACAGAGAAATTTAAATGAATCTATTTAATCTGTTCTAAACATGAATAACACCTATCCAGCGCTCC